>NW_015150676.1:261953-273556 GCF_000732505.1 Cyprinodon variegatus | reverse complement strand
GTCAGTTATATTCCTCCACAATGTCTGGACAGGAGGGCAATCTTCTTATTTTAAGTCTAAATTGCCTTGTTAGCAAAATGTCTCTTTTATCTCCTCAATTCCAGAACAAATGCACTTATTTTAGAAATGAGAGTCTCCTCCTCTCTTCTTCATCTGCAGGTTCTCTGGCTTCAGGACCCAGCTCCTATGAAGTGGCGTCTCCAGCCTCTCAGGAACTTTACGTGTTCGATTCAAACGGGACTCACCAGTTCACCATGTCTCTGATCACAGGAGACTTTAAATATAACTTCAGCTACAGGTTGCTTTTCATCACTCTCAGCTGCTACTTTATGCCGTACCTTTTAAAGATGGAGTTTGTTTTCATTTTCTGCTGTCCTGTTATCTCAGCAATGAGGAGGATGTTACCGCGGTGACGGACAGCAGCGGGAACACGCTCCGTATCCGTAGAGACACCAACAGGATGCCGGTCCGTGTGGTTGCTCCTGACAATCAGGTAAGATTTCACATTTCTCCATCCGTGCATTATGAGGACGCAGCTATCTGACTATCAGCTGATGGTTGTTTTTTTTTACGTACAGGTCATCTGGCTGACGATTGGGACCAATGGAGGACTAAAGTCTCTCACAGCTCAGGGTCAGGAGCTGGTTTTATTTACTTACCATGGAAACAGCGGCTTGCTGGCCACCAAGAGCATCCAGATTGGCTGGACAACTTTCTATGAGTACGAAAATCTCTTTTCTGATCTTTGCATCTTATCAATCATCTTATCAATCACCCTTCAGGAGGACTGACCAATAATGACTGATGTCTGAGTCACTGGGCAGGAAAACATAGAGAGGTTACATTTCCTGACTCTTTCAGTTCTAAACAACAGCTTCTATTGGGTAAAATCCTTCCAGCAGCGAGCATTCAGTCATTGACTTTTAGAAGTTTGCATCAAGTCATTTTTCCTGCAGCAGATTTCATAGAGTTGTTGACTCTTAGTAGATTATATCGACCTGTGGGCTTGCAACCGTTTGCATTGAGTCATTGTTGTGCAGCAGTTCGTATCGAGTCAGTAACTTGTTTCAAGTCATTGACTCTTAAGCCGGGCATACACTCTGCGATTTCTTCAATTGTTGCACGCAGCTACAACTCACACTGTACGACCAAACCATGCGGTTTGGTCGTACAGTGTGAGTTCACAGATCACGATGCATGTGCAGCATGATGCCCTGATGCGATCTACTTGCTCACACTGTACGTCTAAAACCAGGTGGGACTCAGCTCTGCAGTGAGATGGAGCTACTCGGACTCGTCTATCCAGAAGCGAAATGACTAGAAGAGGATTATGAAGCTCACTAAAGTGAAACACGCTGCAATTTGTGCGATTTTGTGCTTAAAGCCCTAAAAGAAAAGGCAACGACGTATTTAGACAAAGACATGGCTGATGAAACGTGGCTACTACGGTCTGTCAATTTTACAAAAATATGTAAATACTTCTCTGTCTGTCTGAGAGGAAGATAAAGAAGAAGAATCCTTGTTTGCACACGATTTGCCCACGACCACCTTACGACGGCCGACTTCCCTGCAACTCCCAGCAGAATCCCCTCCAACATCCAGCCACTGAAGTGACCCCCTCATGCATATTTTTTTACTCTGACTCCACCCTTTCACTGAATTACAGGGTCTGACCAGGAGATGTCACTTGTCTTTTGATCTTAATGTCCACAAATCATGAAAAGAATATTTTAGATGTTTAAAAAGGAATTGTAGGGGGCCAGCCAAGGGCCCATTAAGGAAAGTGGGGAAATTTTGAATGGCTCCTACTGTAGGTTCTCTGAGCTTCTAGAAGTTTTTGTGACATGGAAGGCTGGCCTTATTAGCGTTTGTGGTCTCATTCACTGCAAAAACGATCTAGAAATAAGTAAAAATGTCTTAAATTTAGTGTATTTACCCTTAATTTCAGTAGGTAAATGAGATAGTTTGTCAATGGAATGGGTATTTTTACTCTTAAAATAAGATAATTAGATAGAATACACTTGAAATAAGACAATGCTATTGTGTTTTCTTATTTTAAATGTAAATTGTCTTGTTCTTTAGGCAAAATGTCTCTTTTACCTCCTCAATTCAAAAACAAATGCTCTTATTTTATCTACACTGCAAAAACTATCTAGAAATAAGTAAAGATTTCTTAAACTAAGTGTATTCACCCTTAATTTGAGTAGGTACATGAGATAATTTGCCAATGGAATGAGTAATTTTACTCTTAAAATCAGATAATTAGATAATATGCACTTGAAATAAGACAATGCAATTGTGTTTTCTTATTTTAAGTGTAAATTTTCTTGTTCCATTGGCAAAATGTCTCTTTTACCTCCTCAATTCAAGAACAAATGCACTTATTTTAAGAAAAAATGACTTATCTAGATTCTGATTTTTTGCAGTGTAGATTTAGGTTTTTTTCCAGTGTAGAGCTCCTTTACGGTTCTGTGGACTCTTAACCACTGCAGGTCTCCCATTACACTTCATATTGTTTCTAAGATCCTTTTCCACCCATTTATTCTTTGTTTCAGAGGGATTGTTTGTGGCTAAATCTAATCCCAGCAGGCTGTAACAAACGCTACGCCGTTATGTTTTTGATGGAGGGTTGCTATGGTGACCCCAAGCTGCAGTTCTTTAATGACGAGCTTTGGAGATTTTTCCTGTCTTTATCAGGGGATGGGGTGGAAAGTCCACGCCCAGCCTCATTCCTCACTGATGTTTGAGATTTTACAAAATAGTATATCATGGTTTTTCAATAAACATCTTCCTCAGTGGGATGGTGAAGGGGCCTCTGTGCCATGGCATATTTATTTAATCAGGGTTTCCTAATTAAAGGTTCAAAGACAGACAGACTGAGAAAGGAAAGGTGAGGTGTCGGTTTAAAGATGATTCTTTAAAGATGGGGCTGCCAAGATGATTTTGTTTCTTAATACATCATCCTCATATAAAAGAATAATCGTTTTTATGGTGTTTTTGGACATCCATGTGTTCTGGACTGCAAAAACAATCTAGAAATAGGTTTATTTAAGTGTATTTAACCTTCATTTGTGTAGATAAATACAATGATCCCAATAGAATTATTATTTTTACTCTTAAAATAAGACAATTAGATAATATGCACATGAAATAAGACAATCCAAATGTGTTTTCTTATTTTAAATGAAAATTACCCCTTCTTACTTACCTCCTCAATTCAAGACTATATGCACTAATTTCTTAAAAAAAAAAATAAATAAATACTTGTTTAGATTTTGCAGTGTGGTCATCTTCTGTCACTGGAAAAATGTCTTGATTAAGTGTCTTTATCATTAATTTGAGTAGGTAAATGAGATAGTTTGCAAATGGAATGAGTATTTTTACTCATAGAATAATATAATTAGATAATATGCACTGGAAAAAAAACAATGCAATTGTGTTTTCTTATTTTAAATGTAAATTGTGTTGTTCTAGTGGCAAGATGTCTCTTTTACCTCCTCAATCCAAGAACAAATGTAGTAATTTTAAGAAAAAAAATGGTTTGTGTTTCTGTTAAAGTCACAGCGACTGATGTCCCGTTTCTCCTGCCTCTTTTTGTCCTTGTAGCTACGACAGCGAGGGTCGCCTGACTAATGTGACCTTCCCCACGGGAGTGGTCACCAATCTCCACGGCGACATGTCTTCAGGAGCCGTGGCGGTGGACATAGAGACATCGGGGAGGGATGAGGATGTTTCCATAACAACCAACCTGTCATCCATAGACTCCTTTTACACATTGGTGCAGGGTAAGGTCCCGGCATGCGTTCAGCTTCCAACAACAAAGAAGAGTGTGACTCATTTCCAAAGATGTAGGAGTAAAGAAAGCTAAACGACCACAGTGGGAAATAGAGATTAGTCAACCCCAAAGAAATCCAGCTGTCTGTCTGAGCTGCTGGCAGGATGCCGCTCATCATCCTGGGTACGACTGTACATTTGCTGTTCCTCTCAGATTGGATCATTTTTCCCTGATGTCTTCATCGCAGCGTATGTTGTCACTCATCACTACAATTATTCACAATTACCATGTAGAAATGAGAAAGAAGCTAAATATGTTATGTTTGCAAACCCATCTGCTAGACTCAGCTTCTCCCGAGTTAAACAATAAACAGAAACACGACGGCCTGCTGATGTACTCACACTGTTTTCCTGATGGGAATGTGGCAGCCGTCACCAATGACAGGAAGGTTCAGTTTATTTGCAGCCTCTTCTTCTTCCAAGGTTTTAAGAGGTTTTAACCGACATGGATGCTTCCTGCTGCCCAGACATGTGGACGATCCACAAGCATTTAATGGAAACTTATTCTGTTACGCTCTGAGTAAGGACCCAGAATTCAGCCAGAACAAACAGGTGATGTTTAAAGACAGTTTATTAAGGGGTAAACTGCAGCAGGTTTGTTGTTAGCGTCTCTGGCAGGAACCTCTGCAAGCAGCCCGGGGTCTGGTGGGAACAGTGAGCGCTGGTTGAAAGGCACCCTAACGATCCCCACTCTCATCAGGACCCTGGTATGGGCTCTAGCTGGTACTCGGTGGTCAGGGGACAGACGGGGGATCAGAACGGTGAAGACGATGACTGGCAAGAGGTCCATGGGGAATTTCCAGATTCCATTGTCAGAGATGTCCAGGGTCAGAGCCGGGTGATCTGATGTCAAGAGAGAATCCAGAGGGAAACCCAAGCCAGAGTACGGGTATAGATCGGGGTCCAGTAACAGGCAGGCTTACAGATAACAACAGGGGTCAGACTGGCTCAGATAAAGGGGAGACAGAACAGGTCAGGCAAGCAGGCAGTCAGGAAGAAAGGAAGTCAGGAACAGAACGCTGGAATAAACCTCTCCAATGGCTGTAAATAATCTGGCACTGAAGGCTGGTTATATGGATATGTGCAGGTGGATCAGATGAGGGAACCCCAGTCGGCCTTGGCAGTTTTTCTTCTCCACTGTCGCTACAAGCATGCTTGGTGTGAGGGATTGCTTTAGAGTCAATGAGTCGATGCAATCAGCTGGTTTTTCCTTAGATATAAAACTTGACTAGAGAAATAAACTGAATAGGTTTTGAGTGTTAACGAGAACAGGGCGGAGCTGAGCAGGTGCGTTGTATGAAATCAGACCAGCATCATGACACCTGTAGGTTCTTTAGTGTTTAGACTGGACCCCCCATTAAAAGGCCCAGTCTCCTCCTCTCAGGGGTTTTGGAGAAAGCCACAGCAACTGATGGAAACCAGCTAAAGTGATGGAGCAGATCCTGGAGGAAAGCCTGGATATTAATGCCACACTTTTCACATCTTTTTCCTATGAAAGCTTTTAGCAAGTATTTCTTTTCTCTTGGTTTTCACACTCAGATGCTTTGTGTTTTGGTACAGCGTGTGTTTATCACCTGACAGAAGCAGGAAAGGCTGAGAGGGTTTGCTTCTGTTTCTTTTATTATTATTGTTTGATTTTCCCTTTTTATTCAGAGCTGCTGTAACCCAAATGAAAAAAAACTGAATGAAATCTGTTTTTCATAAATCTCTATCTGGGAGCAGCAAATGAAAAATGAACAGTGGTGTATTTCAGCAGTGTTTGTATCAAAGATTCCCTGTAAATGATGTTATAGCCGCTGATATCATTACAGCAGGGATGTTTCTGTAGAAACTGAACCATGTTTCCTTTATTCATCTCAGTAGAACAGAAGCCAGCTTTAGATACATCCCAGCAGCCTCAGCAAAGGTTTATGTTTTTTCTTCAATCTGTCTTTTTTCCATCGTTCTTGTGACTTTTAATCCTGGTTTAAAGATGAGCTTGAGTCCAGACACACGGCCAGCCTCAGAAAGCCGTTCCTCTGCTCGGCCGTTCAGAGTCGCAGCCAGCTGAAGCGTTGCTTTCATCCGTCCGCGTTCCTCCCATCATCTCATCTGCATGCGTAGGTAGGAGACACCCCATTAGGTGCAGGTGCAGGCCAGAGATGGTAAACAAGCTAATTTAGCCGCTGTACTTAGTCATATTAATGATGCTGTTAACTGCTTGAGGAAGCAGAATGTGTGGAAACGAGAGGTCAAAAGGTCATTGACAGACATTTACAGTACGCCGCTGTTTCCTCTGAATCACCATGTATGATAATGTGCTGGGAGGTTAATGAAAACATAACCCTCCCCCCAAACACCCACCGTAATGTTCTGTAAGATCTCTAACAGAAATGATCAATTTTAATCATCGCTCATAAAAAATATTTATTTAAATTTTTTTTTTTTTTTTGTTGGGGGGGGGTATACAGCATGAAGGTTCAGGAGGCTCCGCCTACATCAGGTTACTCAGCTGTTACAACAGGCATAAAACAGAGAAATATCAGAGCAGAAGTCATTTTGAATGCTACATTAATTAAATAATATGTTTTCCATAGAAAAACGACAAATAGCCTCGTTGATCTATTAGTCAGTTTTAGTTTAGAGCTAACCAACCTTCTGTTTATGTTGTTTGGAAATAAAGGAAAATATTAAAATATGGTAAGATTTTTTGTCTAAATAATGTTATCAGGTGTCAAAAGTATTCATGTTTTTTAATTAAGTAGAAATAGAAATCTTATAAAGAACAGTTTTATAGAAGTTAGAGGATCATCTTCAGCTTTTTGCTCCAGTAAAAATGTAAAAGTATCATTTTTAAAAATACTTAAAGAATAAAAGTAAAAGTAATGCACGAAAAAATGTGAAGGACAGAAGCTTTACTGCTCTACCTTATCAAAGGAACATTTTTCTACAATTCTGGATGATACATTTCTTAGATTTCATTTTCTTAGTTTTATAACTAATGGTAACAGTGTCACATTTAACTTTGCATCATTTTGAAAAACTATTTATTTTGGTTTGTGGTGAACAACAAGTTGGGGCAGCACCGAGTCCAACCACAAATAAATTACTTGTCTAGATGAAACTAATTATTTTGATGGATTTTATCTTCTTTTAAATGCAAACAGGCCATAATGTAAATAAGCTTAAATAGAACAAAACTAACGAGTTTATTTTTTAATGTAAGGAGTACAAAGTAGAGATAATCCCAAAAAACTGTAAGAAGTAGAAGTAAAAAGTTCTAAAGTCAAGAAAATAATTACTTCAGTAAAGTGTCTCCTTGAACCCCAGTGGGCCACAGCAGATGGCCGCTCACACGTTCTGCTGGAGGTTTCTTCCTGTTCAAAGGGAGTTTTTCCTCTCCACTGTCGCTACAAGCATGCTTAGTGTGAGGGATTGCTGAAGAGTCAATGAGTCGATGCAATCAACTGGTTTTCCTTAGATAAAAATCTTTGAATCAATCTGACTGGATGATCTGGTGAACTGGAAAGTGCCTTTAATGACGTGTGTTGTAAATTGGCGCTATAGAATTAAACTGAATAGAATTCAATTGAATACATAGCTGAAATGTCTACTTCAGTAAAGTAACAAAGTATTTGTACATCGTTTCTGACTCCTCTGAATGTAACCTAATAAACTGCTGCTAGAAAGAGAAGCCTATAGAAGCTGCTCTAACCTGGATGCATAAATCTGATGAAGCTGCCTTTGATCAGTTTCAGTTTTTGGTGGGAATCAGTCAGCATCTTGTCTTGGTAATATTCGCCCACTCAGCATATGTCCTGGCTTCTGTCTCAGTTATTTCATAACTTTCATTTTCTTCTCACATTTAATGCCATTGCCTCCATCTGGTTGCATAAACAAGCCCTCTGATTGGATCGTAGCGCCCGTTGGTTTTACACATTAGTAGTAATATATTTTATTTTTTGGTATTTACGAGGAAGTTGTGGAGTCAAGCATGTCAGGAGGTCTGGCTGTGGATAGATAGAGGAAATGTCCAAGATCAGGTGTGAAAGGCTCAACAATATCAGATACCAACATCCATGATGCAGGACAAACCTTGGAGTTCCCCTTTAATGTTGATAGATGTGTGAGTACCGCCATCTGCAGGACCCACCTGCTGGCTAATCCAGACCCAACCTGATTTAAAACATTAATAAATTGCCGCATGTTGTCCGACGACGGTGTCTAACTTTATTTGCGCCGCTTCTCCTGTTAATACAGTAAAGCCCTCTGGCACCAGGCTGCACGTGATGCGTATTAGCCAGTGAGCTGCTGTCAGTCTGGGTTGCTGCTGCTGGTAGCTGCACAGATGGGAAAGAAGGAGAAGATGATGAGAAAAATAGAGCAGAGAAAGTGTGGACTGCTGGAAGAACTGTGGTGTACTGGTGAAAGAAAAGTGAAATGGTGCTCAAAGATGAAACCTCACATTTAGAGGATGTTTGGCTCAATCTTTTCTTTATTCGGACCTCACTGATTTTTTTATCGGTGACCCCTGCTCTATAAGGACAAAGTAAACAGCAGCAGGGCAGATGTGTACTGGATAATGTTTACTCTAACATCAACATCTGGTTATGAATGTTTGTCTTATGGGTGGGGAACCATTTATCCCCTCAACCAAGAATCCCACATCATAATGCTACCAACATTGTGTTTGGTGTTTTTCCCTTGGATTCTCCTTCATCTGGGCTGCTCAGTGGTGCAGTGGGTAGTTCCATTCTTTCTGCATGGAGTTTGCATGTTCTCCCTGAGCATGTGTGGGTTCTCTCCGGGTACTCTGGCTTCCCGCAGTCCAAAAACCCGACTGTTAGGTTAATTGGCTTCTCTAAATTCTCTTTAGGTTTGAGTGGTTGTTTGTCTCTGTGTTGCCCTGGCGACCTGTCCAGGGTGTACCCTGCCTCTTACCTGTGACAGCTGGAGATAGGAACCAGCACCCCTCGTGACCCCACTTGGGATAAGCGTGATGGAAAATGGATGGTTGGATGTTCCTTCATCGTTCATCTTTTAATCCATTTTTCCTCCTGTAACTGTTAATAAGGTGCAATACGGAAGAAATAAAACCTTTAAGGCAATTACATGTTAAAAAAGGCAAACCAAGAGAATTTAAGGCAGCGTTTCCAGGTTATTCTCTGCTTCCAGTTCTGGAATGAAATCAGAAATAATCCAGTTGACGTTAATGGCTGTGAGCTGAGTTGATTTACGGGACAGAGATTATTAAACACGCTCTACACTGACTAATTTCATCCTTATATCAAAGTGTCTTATCTTCATCGTTGTGAAACCATAGATCAGATCCACTGTAGAGGATTTTCAGAAATTGCCTTAAAGCGACATGTTAACATTTATCGTTCAGCTTTTCCACTTTAGTTCAGTTATTATAAAGAGAAAACTAAGGAACAAAAACCTTCCATATTCATTGTGGGTGGAAGGAAGGAAGGAAGGAAGGAAGGAAGGAAGGAAGGAAGGAAGGAAGCCAACGTTTGCTTTCCTGCATTGTGGCGTGGATCCAGCAGAGAGTATATTCAGTGAAAGATGAAGCGTGCGCTCGGCCACCATGTTGCACAGGCAGCCATTAGTCCTGTGGGAGGCTGAGAGGAACGTAATTGAAAAAGACTGAAGGATGTTAAACCTGCTCTCTGCTCCATTAGCAGGTTCAAACACGGCGCTCAGAGATGAACGCTTTCTAACCTCACTTTGTCTCCCTGCTGTCTATTCTCCACTCTAACACGTCTTTTCCCCTCCTCTATCCTCATTTCTGCTCACAATCGATCATACGTTCCTCACTAAACACTCTGAATGCTGTAAAGCCATGAGGTAACCATAACGGCTCCTCTGCTCTGTTTCATGCAGACCAGCTTCGAAACAGCTACCAGGTGGGTAACGACCATTCCCTCAGGGTCATCTATGCCAATGGGATGGACACGCATTACCAGACAGAGCCACATATACTGGCAGGTATGCAGTGAGAACTTCATCCTCATAGCCATCCAATGTTTCTGTAAACCTCTGACTTCCTCTGTTATCCTTCTAGGAGCTGCCAATCCCACGATCGCCCGGCGTAACATGACGCTGCCAGGAGAGAATGGACAGAATCTGGTTGAATGGAGGTTCAGGAAGGAGCAGAACCGAGGGAAGGTCATCGTGTTCGGGAGGAAGCTGAGGGTGAGTGCTCTGCTCCTATAGGTGGGATCTTAGAGTAGATCTCATTGATGAGAGGTCTGGAAAATTAAAGAAACATATCTCTGCAAAAAATTAAACAAGTGTTTGTTTGTTTTTTAACATAATTTACATTTCAATTAAGAAAAAAAATCAACTATCTTATCTTATTTCCAGTGTATAATATCTTATTGTCTTATTTTAAGGGAAAAATTGTCTCTATAAGGGGAACCCCATGATGGCAGCTGACCTCAACAAAATGTATATATTAACGATATCTGGTCATTTTCTCTAACTAGTTTTGGAGAATTACATCATTTTCGCAAAAAAATTAAATCTCATAAAGTCAATTTTTCTTAAGATAAATACATTTTTTCTTAAATTAGGGAGGAAAGTGAGACACTTTGCTAATGGAACAAGACAGTTTACATTTATAATAAAAAAAACAATTATATTGTCTTATTTCAAGTGCATAATAGTAAAAATCCTCATTCCATTGGCAGGTCATATTATTTATATGCTCAAATTAACGATAAATACACTTAATTTAAGAGATTTTTACTCATTTTCAGATTGTTTTTGCAGTGTATGCTGCTGCCTCGTGCACAGAGATTGGAATTAAACTTGGTTTAATGGATGGTTGCTGTGTAAACTGGTCATGTAGATAAAGGAAGGAGATGAATGTTACTGTATGGTAAAATCTTTTCTTCTTCATTTTATTACAGATGTCTTGATTTATTCTCACACAGAGACATCATTAGCACATGCTTCTATAAATATGGGCAATAGATTAGACCATGCATCTATTATTTATCCTAAATACCTGCAGGCTCTACAAGGGGCTCCCAAGAGCTGCAGCCCACAGGATTGGAGGATGGGTTGACAGGGTCATTTCTATGCCCACAGGCAATTTACTGGTTCACACTTTCATGTTTTTACACTGTTGGAGGGAGAGAGAGCGTACCACGGCTCCGCTCACAGGAGGACCCCTGCTGTCTGTGAGGAGAAACATCTAGAGCCAGCTTAGCTCTCCTTCTCGTTTAGTCATCATCTGTGGGCAGAGGTCACCAATCTGAAGCATTCAGCATCCCCGGTAATGGGACACTCCCCCGCATCAGCTTAGCTCTGGGAGGTGTTGGGCTGCGTTTGGCCTCCATGGCTCCAACCCTCAGTTAAAGGAACAGGAAACTGATTGCAGGTCATTTGGATCCCCTGGTGGGTCTGTCTGGAAAAGAAACAGAAAGATGTCCTAATGTCAGCATTGACAAACTAGACGATCACTGGGAGAAAAATGATGGCCAGAGAGAAATAACGAGACAAGCAGAGAGAAATAACGAAAAGGCATCGAGGAGTAAAGGAAACCGTTGAGAGCTGCTGGTCGGCGGAGAAAACATGTCCACAGGTGTCTGTCGAAAATGAAATAATAAAATCAAAGGTTTCATGATAATAATAGAACTCTATTGATCTCACATTGGAGAAATTGACTCTCTGCATTTAACCCATCCCCTTGGGGAGCAGTGGGCTGCCATTGTGTGGCGCCCAGGGAGCAGTGTGGGGTTAAGGGTCTTTGCTCAGGAAACCAGAGTGCACACTGTGGG
>NW_015150676.1:256955-259182 GCF_000732505.1 Cyprinodon variegatus | reverse complement strand
ATCTGCTCTGTGCTTCATCCAACTGGCTGCTGACCAGAGTCTCCCTCATCTCCCTTTAATGCACCTCTCTGAATTTAACTGGTGCTAATTCACCAATGAAAGAGTGGCTCGAATGAAGAGGTGAGAGAATGGACCCTTGGACATGTTCCAGCCAGACTCTCTGTTTAATGAAAGACGTCTGTACTGCGGTGATTTGCTGCTTTGTAATGTTTGTCATTGCTTCAAGGATCTATAAGGTGAGGCCAGCAGCAGCTCTGTCTCCATAAATCGGATTTTAACAGCACATCATTTGGACGCTGGTTCAGCCTGGCTCGGTGGTTCAGAGGATGTTTCTGTGTTTTATGGCTCCTGGATCAGAGGTTTATTTTATTTCACAGACATTCAGATGTTTTAAGGACATTATTAGTTAAATTCATTAGCTTCCTCTCACATATATCTTTCTAAAATCTAAACAGGGATTTAGTTTGTTTTTCTTTTAACTATTGATCCATTTGGTCTGCAGAACAAAAAGAAAACATGACTTCATAACAGCTGCCTTAATTAAAATCTGACCTCTCTCCTTGTGTGTTAATTATCTTCACCAAGGAGGTTAGCTGCTTTTTTGCTAGCAGGATTACATTAAAATGTGTTGGTACCTGTCACACAAGGCCAGGTTGATTTTATACTGTTTTTCCTCCTTTAATGGGAAATTAAACTCAGTAAATTTCAATATTTAATGTTATATTAAGTAATGTATTAATGATATATTTCAGGGGTGTAAATCACACCCATCATGGCGATTCGATTCAGTATCGATTTCCTGACCCAACAATTCGATATATATATATGTATATATGTATATATATATATATATATATATATATATATATATTCGATACTTTCGATACTCAAGAATGCATCATCTTGCCTACCTCTTCTTTCACCTCCGCTATCTCCGCCATGTCTGTCTTGCTTACTGTGCATGTGGAAAGAGGGTAGTGGCTAAAGGAAGCGTGGTAGGAAAAAAAAAAACGGAGACACAGAGGAAGTAAAAAAAAAAACATTAATCGATACTCTTGCACTGTCGATATATTGGATCGTCGGCAGGGATTGATGCATCGAACAAAACGATTATTATTTAAACCCCTGGTATATTTGGTGCTCTATAGAGACATTTAATGTTAGATTTATTATTTCTGATCAGGAACCTGTAGCCACTGCTGATTGGTTGAGTAGAAGGTCACATGACACAGGTTTAGCTACATGCTGCATCAGTATGAAAAGCATTTTTAAAAGGATTGATTGCCTTTTCTCTGCTTCTTTTTCTTTGACTGCTTTTGTCTCCTTGAACCCCAGTGGGCCTCAGCAGATGGCCGCTCACACTGAGCCTGGTTCTGCTGGAGGTTACTTCCTGTTCAAAGGGAGTTTTTCCTCTCCACTGTTGCTACAAGCATGCTTAGTGCTTAGGGATTGCTGAAGAGTCAATGAGTCGATGCAATCAGCTGGTTTTCCTTAGATAGAAAACTTTGAATCAATTTTACTGTTTGATCTGGTGAACTGGAAAGTGCCTTGAGATGACATGTGTTGTGCGCTATAGAAATAAACTGAAGTGAATTTGTTCTTTCATCTCCTCTGACATTCAGGTAAATGGAAGGAACTTGCTGTCTGTGGACTACGATCGCACTCTGCGGACGGAGAAGGTTTATGACGACCACAGAAAGTTCCTGTTAAAGATCATCTATGACACCCAGGGTCATCCCACGCTGTGGGTTCCCAGCAGCAAGCTGCTCTCTGTTAACCTGACATACTCCAGGTAAGAGCTGCTGGAGGGGTTACAGGGCGGGTTCCACCGTCCATCAAATGATAACCTGGATTCATGCTATGCGTGTGTGTTTTTCAGCACGGGGAAGGTGACAGGGCTCCAGAGGGGTCCAACCACAGAGAGGTGGGAGTACGACAATCAAGGAAGAATCATTTCTCGAGTCTTTGCTGATGGGAAGATATGGAGCTACACTTACCTGGATAAGGTAACCCTTTCTACGACACTCAGTGAAATAATTCGAAAATCAAAACTTAAAGCCTTTAGTGTTATTGGAATCCAGGACAAAACCTTATTACCTTTGGAACATTAAAAAATATGGATATTATGATGCCAAAAATTAAAGTCATTGTAATAACAAGAAATGCCAACTTGCCCTAAATATGACTAAATATAACTAAAGTGCTTCTATAAGAAATATATAAAAAA
>NW_015150676.1:252827-254969 GCF_000732505.1 Cyprinodon variegatus | reverse complement strand
TGCATGCCCATAAGAAGGCCAGCGGCTGGAAGTTAGAGGGGATTCTGCTGCCATTCGGCCGTCTTTCACTGGGTAGAGCCATTTTGAACGGCTGCTACTGTACCACCCAGTATCGTTCAACACAGAAATAAGACCAGTTGGATCACCTGCAGGAAACCAGGCTGGTTTCCTGCCACAGATCTGCCTTTTAACCACAGTTCATTGGGCTCAACTCCATTTAAAACCAAATGTAACGTTCGAGTTTCTTCCTAATCTTTTTAAAAATTCCCAGCTGGGTCCAAAATTCCAATTTAATATAAACTCAAAGTACTTTGAGGGAGTCATCCTTTCCAGAGAAGCTCTGAATCAGCCCCTCAGCATGATTCTCACCCTCGCGTGTTTAATAGTTGGTCTAATGGTGATAGGTTTGAAGTCATTGACATTTCTAAATATCTTTATGTCTTAGTTGGTAAATGATTGAGCATCTCTTCATCTGACCATGAAGATTTTTACCAGAAGATGTTAAACTGGTTCCATCAGACAGCTGTGGCTGAGTTGTTCCAGTGCTTAGAACAACCTCTATTAGAACTGCTGCTATATATATATGTGTGTGTGTGTTGTGTATATATTCTCCTAGAGACTAGTTGATTTTTTAATGTCATAATTATTCAACCATCTCTCTGAGTTCATTTTAATGCAAATAAATAAATAAAGAAAGCTGCATGATGACAGAGACGTAGGATGGTTTAGCGTGGACCGTTTAAGAAGCTGCTGTATAATTCTGGGTCTGCTAACGTGTTCCAGGCAATCTGTGGACTTCCAAAAGATGGCAAAAGGCATTAAAAAGGCAGTTTTTGGAAAGGCAGAGGGTGAAGTAAAGGAAACGAGCGCCAAGAAAGTATGTTGTCCTCAAATGAAAGCAGCTATTGATGTCAGGAAGGCAGGGCTGACAGAGAGGAGAGAGTAAAAGAAGAGACCATTAAAAGTGAGTGGCTTTGAAAAACATCTCTAAGGGAGCTTAGGATGGAGCTGGAAAAAAAAACAAAAACAAAAAACAAACAGTGTGAGGAGGAAGAGGGGGTTGAATCCAACAGTTCTGCTGTGTGAGCCTAGGAAGGGCCGGACACTGAACAGCACCTGGCCTTGTTTGTGAGGACATACAGAGGGGAATGATTGAGAGCCATGGAGGGACAGGCAGGCAGACAGAGGTACGCCTATGAGACAAGACTCAGGGGAAACGAGGAGCTTAGTTAGGATGTCAGACAGAGGGAGAGATGAGTGGAGAAAGAACAACAGAGCAGAAATTAGAATCACAGATGGGCGAAAAAGGCAGCAGTGCATGAAATCGGTCGTCTGCAGGGAGATAGTCTGGATAAGAAAACAGCTCCCAGTGTTTATTCTACACTGGATGATTGGCCATCACTTTCTTTTTTATTAAAGTAACAAATTTGTCCACTGTCCCTTTGTCTGTCCTCTCTGATCTGCTGTCCTGTCTCTGACAGTCCATGGTGCTGCTGCTGCACAGCCAGCATCAGTACATCTTCGACTACGACTCTGGGAGCCGCCTGTCTGCCGTCACCATGCCCAGCGTGGCTCGCCACACCATGCAGACCATCAGATCCGTGGGATACTACCGAAACATCTACACCCCCCCAGAGAGCAACGCCTCTGTTACTGTGGATTACTCTGAGGAGGGCCAGGTGTGTAGCTCTCTGTCCCTCTGATGCAATTAGGAAATACGTCCTGTTTTTTTCATAAAGGGTTTGACTCTACCTACTGGCTTTGGTAAAGTATTCATACACCTTATATTTTTCCACATTTTACATGACAGTCATAAAATTTAGAATATTTTTCAGGTATTTTCAGGATTGGATGTCATCTAAACAAAGTGGTGCATATATGGAAAGTTTTGAATATTTTCAGAGTTGTCAAAAGTATTAATTCTTATTATTGTTTCAGTAGAAGTATCAATCCTGCTGTTTAAAAACACTTTTGTAGAAATTAGAGAATCACCTTAAGCTTTTTACTTAAGTTAAAGTGTAAAAGTACCATTTTTAAAACTACTTAAAGTATAAAAGTAAAATTAATGCAGGAAAAAATGTTAAGGACGGAAGCTTTACTGCTCTACCCTATTAAAGGACCATGTTTTTACAATTCTGGAAA
>NW_015150676.1:241424-252143 GCF_000732505.1 Cyprinodon variegatus | reverse complement strand
CCACAGGAGAGGAGACTGATAACTAAATGATCTGCCTCCCATTCTACTTTTAGAAATTCTAGGAACCACTAGTAAACCTGTAAAAATACACAGAAAGGACTTTTTTTAATATCTTCTTGTTCCAAATGTGTCCAGACATTTCTCGTCCGCCTCTTAGCTCTGCACCACTTAGTGTTGGTCTATCTCAGGAAATCCCAAACACATTAAAGCCAGCAGATCTTTCAAGTAGAAGACATGTCTGATCAGATCTCTGTCCACGTCTTTCTGTGCCTCCAGCTCCTTAGAGTCGCTCATCTGGGAACCGGCCGACGGATTCTTTACAAGTATCGCAGACAGGTAAGTGGTTCCATAACACTAGGACTCCCACAATTCTGCTATTATCGGAAAGCCCACTGGCTGTCAATTTGACGGGTGACATTTTTCCGAATGGAAAAAAAACAGAATACTATCTAATAATTTGATCTGAGAACATCCACACCAACCTGTGTGTGATTATAGTAGACTACGGGCTCTGGTTTGGCTTTGGTCTGCTGAGCGTGCCGGATGAGCTGTGTCTAGTGTTATCCAAAACTTGGAGAAGTTTCACTATCGTCTGATGGGTCACTGCGATTAGCCGGGGGTGGGCGATCATCATCGGACTCGCTGTCAGAATCTTAGCTGCTTCCTCCTCATTGGTCTCTCCCCCTCCGCCCGAACCACGAATCAATATTTTGAAGAATTTGTAAAGCCTGTTTCTCTGTTAGATTTCTTCTGAAAGCCATTTTTCCATATTAGCCAAAGAGTTCTAGGTAGAATATTGTTTGTTAAGCAACGGCACCGACCATCAATCATCCGCAGGAAAAACATGCAACTTAACTAATAGAGCTGTCAAAATGCTGGCTGTGGGAGATCGAGGTAAAATTAATCAAATTTATGTTTTTGTTTTAATTAAAAAAACAATGTGAAAGTGAAGGAAATATAGAAAGGGGAAAAGTCACTAACTACTCAATTCACAAGAGCGCTAGTACGGAATTGTGTTCTCGCCAAGTAAACTCTGGGAGAACGGGAGCACGCAGCATGGATATGGGCCAATTGGAACTGAAGCGTACTGATGACATCACCACTCACTGGGCTCGTCTGGAGCTGCATTTCACCTCCTGCTATTAATAGTCTCTAGATAATAATAAATTCTGACTTTTTTCATTTATTGGGGGAATAATGTTAACATAGTCAGATAAACACAAATCAACTGGGTAACATTAGCCCTGGCTGCTGAAGACGGGCTAACGTTAGCCCTGGCCGCTACAGACGGGCTAACGTTAGCCCTGGCCGCTACAGACGGGCTAACGTTAGCGCTGGCTGCTGAAGACGGGCTAACGTTAGCCCTGGCCGCTACAGATGGACTAACGTTAGCCCTGGCCGCTACAGATGGACTAACGTTAGCCCTGGCTACTACAGACAGGCTAACGTTAGCCCTGGCCGCTACAGATGGACTAACGTTAGCCCTGGCTACTACAGACAGGCTAACGTTAGCCCTGGCCGCTACAGATGGACTAACGTTAGCCCTGGCTACTACAGACAGGCTAACGTTAGCCCTGGCTACTACGGACAGGCTAACTTTAGCCCTGGCTGCCGTTACCCTTGGAGGTCCGCTGGTTGCCGCGGTCCTCTCAACTTCGGAAATCTTTTTTGTAAATTACACATTAAATCAGTAGATGGGCCATATAGTGACTCTTAAACGTATAATATTCTCGCCTCAAATGATCTTAAAACGTACTGTTATCGAACAACAACAGAAAAGAGAACTTTTAACTTAATACTCTGAGCTCTGTGAGCGCTCTATTGGAAGCTGCTGCTGCCGCAGTGCATGCTGGGACAGCTGTCAGTCTGGAGAATGGAAAAGTCTGCTCTGATGCATGCTGGGTAAAGAGGGAGAGGCGAGAACAACATCCAGGGAGTTTGTCTGTTCTCTCTCTTCTTGTTCTTGTGACCTGGACCAGTACTAGGGCCGAAGCAGACATTTCACTACTACACACGGACATGAGAACGCACCAGTACACATATTGAGAAACGGCCAACATGATCACCCTTTCTTTCCCTTTAAAATCCCAGAACCGTCAGAATGACAGCCCTGGGAGTTCTAGTGTTAATTATAAGACATTTAAATATTTTACAGTGTTCGTTTTAATGTTTATTATGTAGAAACCATTCATTTCTGTCACCTAACCAATGCTATGGTAATGTCATGGTAATGTCTCCTATATATCTGTCTGCATAATGACCAGAGAGAATGAGCACAGACTTCATGCAGCATTAGTTCTCTGACTGTGGCTGAACATCATGGCTGTATTTGTCTCCTCAGAATAAGTTGGCAGAGATCCTCTATGACTCTGCACGGGTCAGCTTCACCTACGACGAGACCGCCGGCGTGTTGAAAACCGTCAACCTGCAAAGCGAAGGCTTCATCTGCTCCATCCGCTACCGCCAAATCGGCCCGCTGGTCGATCGGCAGATATTCCGCTTCAGCGAGGACGGGATGGTGAACGCGCGCTTCGATTACACCTACGACAACAGCTTCAGGGTCACCAGCATGCAGGCCGTGATCAATGAGACGCCGCTCCCTATAGATCTCTACCAGTTCGACGACATCTCTGGGAAGGTGGAGCAGTTTGGGAAGTTTGGAGTGATTTACTACGACATCAATCAGGTGAGGGAGGAGGGCTGCTTCTTATTTAGACAGACCTGACCTATAGATCAGTGATGTTCTGCAGGGGTAACTGCAGGTTGAAGTGAGGGATCCAAACATGTGGAGCGTTTTATTCTAGGCTGAACCCGTTGAATCATCGAAAAGCGCTTCCATGGCCACAGGCTCAGGCATCAGAGGAACGGAGCAGGAGGAGCAGCTGCTCTCCCACTTTTAGAGCTCCTTTATTATCCAGTCAAACCAGATATGACAGACGACAGTAGAGTAGATTTTACGACGTGGAGTTTTTAATGATATAGTCGATTTTTATAGTTACCATGAAATCACTTTGTTCCCCTGTGATCTCTTCAGTCAGAGATTTTACAACAGAAGAGAGAAAGAAAATACTCAGAATGCCAATCAGCTTTTTAAGCTGAATTACTCTTTTCACAAAGCGGGTGAAATACAGCTGTAATAGCGAACCACATGAAAACTGATCATTATATTCAGAGACTATTTGAACCTTTTTTATTAAACAGATCTAGAGTGTGGGGGTGGTGCATGGTTTATATGTGTGATCCACGTAGAGAGGCCCTGGTCCGTCACGGGTCTGATTCCAACTTTTGTTGTCCAACTTCATCTCTGCCTACTTTCAAACAATGAAAATAATCTAAAAAAGCAACTTTGTTCCATACTGTTGGAGACTTTAGTAACCAACACATGGAAGCACCGAAGCTCTGGAGTCTCTGTCTTCATTGCACGCAGCATGCTTTAAGCCCCTCCCACTCCCAAAGCACAGACAGCTGGTTCGTCTGACAGCAGCCTGCTGGAGCAGCAAACCATGCCTGCAGTCAGAACTTCCCTCTACTTCCCATTAGGAATGAGTCACGACTGCAGAAAGCTGGATGAAGAACAATAAGATGTTTATATAATATCATCTAAATAAATACAATAACATTATTGTATGTTATATGGCGTCCTCTTCCACAACATCTTTGTCCCCGCTTTCCTCCTTTTAAGTAAAAAATATATGATGAAGTAGACTCATCCACGACCTCTGACACTAAACTCTCCTCCTCTTGCATGTTTCCTCTGTCCATAGCGTTCCTTGACAGCGTCGTTTCTAAGTCACCAATTTAGTGCTACTTGGTCCCAATGGAATTTCCCATTGGGAACCTACTAGCACTAAGTTGCTAACTGGTTAGACCCGCCCCTCCAGAGCACCGAGGCAAGCACCAAGCGACCTAAAACCCTAAAGGAAAAGTTCAATTCACTGAACTCCAGGGTCGGATGCTCTAACGCCAGAACGCGCCGCTGGACCATTTGACACCGTCCCCATAAACTTTGCATGTAAATCAGACACTTTGACGCAGAAAAACACGCCCTGCGTGAACGCAGCTTTAGACTTAGAAAGCATTTGTTATGAACCAAAAATAGACTTTCAATGGGGAGACGTTTTCGTGGACTTCTGGACTGATCAAAGTCCTATAAACACGCCCCTGAACCTTTTACTTCACAATATCTGGAAGGTTTTTAGGAGTTTCAGCTGCAGAGAATAAGACAGCATCATAAAAACATTGCTATGTCAGTCTTTCACTCATGCAGAGTACCGATGATGATTTGAACGGCACAGCAACATCGATTTCTTAATGATTGATGTCCTTTTTTAAAAGAGTCTTCAAGGAAAGATGTTTAATTAATGGAAAAAAAGGAACAAGTGGAGCATTTCCACTTCCCTTTCTCGGCTGAGAAGCAGCTTTAATCTGAACCTACTCAAAACCTAGAGCTCAGACTGAATCTGGATTTTCTGTCAGTGTAAGGTTTCAGCTGATGGGTTTTCAGATGATACCAATTGAGCTATTTAACTAAAAATACAACTTGTAATAAATCTGTAAACGATGTAGCGTGACGCTCCTTTAAATATTGGGTAAAGTTTGAGTCTGAAGGCTTCTGGTCACTGAAGGTCTCATTCCTGTTTCAGATCATCTCCACAGCAGTCATGACCTACACCAAGCATTTTGACCAACATGGCCGCATCAAGGAGATCCAGTATGAGATCTTCAGGTCCCTCATGTACTGGATCACCATTCAGTATGACAACATGGGCCGGGTCACCAAGCGGGAGATCAAGATTGGACCATTTGCCAACACAACCAAATATGGTTACGAGTATGATGTGGATGGGCAGCTGCAGACGGTTTCCCTCAATGAGAAGTTAATGTGGAGGTGAGCTTTATTTCATGACGGGAATAATCTGCTGGCTTGATGTGACTTCTTAACGCTTTTGTTGCTGGTTCTGCAGGTATAACTATGACCTGAACGGAAACCTGCACTTACTGAACCCAGGGAACAGCGGGCGACTGACTCCGCTACGCTACGATCTGAGGGACAGGATCACTCGTCTGGGAGACGTTCAGTACAGAATGGATGAAGATGGATTCCTGAGACAGAGAGGAACTGAAATATTTGAGTATAACTCCAAAGGTGAGAATTATTATCCATCCATCTATTCATTTTCTTCCGCTTTATCCGGGGCCGGGTATCGCAGACAGCAGTCTAAGCAGAGATGCCCAGACTTCCCAATCAACACGCACCTCCTCCAGCACAGACACTACTGTAGGCCAGCTCAGAGGCATAGTCCCTCCAGTGTGTCCTGGGCCTCCCACAAGACCTTCCCCCAATGGATCATGCCTGGAACACCTCCTAAGGGAGGCGACCAGGGGGCATCCAAAAGCAGATGCCCGAGCCACATCAGCTGGCTCTTTCCGACGTGTAGGAGCAACGACCCTACTCTGAGCTCCTCCTCAGTAACTGAGCTCCTCAGTAACTGAGCTGATGTGGAGAGTCCTTGTATCAAATGGAGGAGTTCAAGTGTCTTGTTCACGTATGAGGGACGGATGGAGCGTGAGATTGACAGACAGATCGGTACGGCATCGGCAGCGACGCGGTTGCTGTATCGGACTGTCGTCGTAAAGAGGGAGCTGAGTCGTTGGGCAAAGCTCTCGATTTACCAATCGATCTACGTTCCCACCCTCACCTATGGTCATGAGATCTGGGTAATACCTGAAAGGACAAGATCAGCAATATTCTTATCCATTTATACCGAATATGACGGACCAGAGTACAGTACAGCACATTGTTAGCAATGTCGGGGGATGATTTTCTCTTACAACTTAGCATTAGTTTTCAACATTTATGCTTCTGTGTATTTGCAGGTCTTTTAATTCGTGTGTACAGTAAAGCAGCCAGCTGGACTATTCAGTACCGGTATGATGGTTTGGGTCGGCGTGTGGCATCTCGGAACAGTCTGGGCCAGCATCTGCAGTTTTTCTACGCAGACTTAAACTACCCAACAAGAATCACCCATGTCTACAACCACTCCAGCTCTGAGATCACATCTTTCTACTACGATCTGCAGGTAGCTGACACTCGCTGTGTTGTGTTTGGTGAAACACAAGACGAGTTCAATATCGTCACACTTTTTTTTGCTTTTGATGATTTGCGCTGAAGTTTTGAATGTTTTTCTCTCATGAATGAAACCTATTTGCAGATCTCTTGTTCCATTGAGGAGCTACTCCCTCCTTACTGTTAACTACAGCCATAAATGGGAAGGGTATTATACTAATTATAATAATTTAACTTTATTGATGAACCCCAGTCGGCCTCAGCAGATGGCTTCTCACACTGAGCCTGGTTCTGCTGGAGGTTTCTTCCTGTTAAAAGGGAGTTTTTCCTCTCCACTGTCGCTACAAGCATGCTTAGTGTGAGGGATTGCTGAAGAGTCAATGAGTCGATGCAATCAGCTGGTTTTCCTTAGATAGAAAACTTTGAATCAATCTGACTGGATGATCTGGTGAACTGGAAAGTGCCTTGAGATGACATGTGTTGTGAATTGGCGCTATAGAAATACACTGAGTTGAATGGATCTCACATTGTAGAAATTTACCTCTGCATTTAGCCCATCACCTTAGGGAGCATGGGGCTGCCATTGTGCGGCCCCCGGGGAGCAATCAGGGATAGCTCAGAGACCAAGAGTGGAAATCTGTGGGAGTGGGGCTCGAAACTCAGAACCTCTGGATTCCAAGCTCTATGCCCTAACTACTAGGCCCACAATCCCCATGTTTATTTAGAAGTTTATTACTCCTAAAGTTGTCTGATTTTTGTAAGAAGTATAACTTTAGGCTGCTATTCTCTGCTCTCTTTGCTGGAGTCAGGCTGGAAGCTGGGGAGAAGCGCGCACATCCCAAAATTGCGCCTGTTTCAGAATAAAGGAAGTTTGGAGGCAAAGTGAGGAGCAAGCAATGATACTATAATCAGTTGAAATAATTTTAAATCCGTTTATTTCTATTGCGCCAATTCACAATCCGTCATCTCAAGGCTTTTTACGGAAACAATTCATTCAGATTATCAGACATATTGGTTTAACATCTTCTACCTAAGCTGATTGCTGTATTTTTCAGAGTTCACTCCTGTTCCTTTGAGCATGTGGTGACAGGAGGCATTAACTGCCATGGTGTTGTTTTAACTGCTTCTGCTGTACATCTGAAACTGCTGTGGTCGTTCCCAAAAAAAGTTAAAAAACAATCCACTGGACTTTGTTTCCAAGTCTGAAGACGTTTCACTTCCCATCCTGGAACATTCAAAATGTCAGAAACAGCAATGACTTTGAGGTTTTATAGATTGGACCAAAAACAAAGCCTTGTTTTTGTTTAGAAAACATGCAAATTGAAACGGACAAACGGGTCCACCCTTTAGGAATGGGGGTCAGTTGAGTTCTTTGTGAGCCTGTAATACCAGATACCTGTCTATGTTTCTGAATTGGGGTCGTTAGATGGAATTGTTGGCCTGGCTGAAGCAGGCGAGGTGTTTTGGTCCCCTCTATGGTCCCCCTCTGATGCCTGTCCTCAGTTTTGCTCCATCCAAGCATCAAGTGAGATATAAGTCTCCAGCTTATCCTGCAGGATGGCAGGTCAGAAGGCAAATGCAGCTCCTCCAGCAGGTCCTGGTCTAACCCTCAGCCTCCTCTCAGAGGGTTTGAATGTGGGAAGTATTAGCATCCACTGACTCCTTACAATGCAGAGGAGCAAACCTGGATCCTGGTGGTCAGGCTGGTTCTCCTGGGGTTTGGTAGGGTGTAAATGGAGGAGGCAACTGTGGATGGAAGGAGAGGTCAGAGGTGGAGGGAGGGGGTGGTCGTGCTGATCTCCAGGGTCATAATCTGGCTTGTGGGATGCAGGATTTACCAGCTGCATGCAAAACAGGTAATCCTGCATCTATCTAGCTGCTCCAAATGAACTTCCGTATGAGATGCTGACTTTTCCTGGTTTTTAGATTTTTATATGATACAAGGATACCATGTGAAGTTAGAAATCTGATTAGAGCGTGATCGGATGTGTGTGAGGTAGTTTGGTCAAGGATCAAAAAAACAGCATCAGCCACCGGTTCCAGATTCCTCCGATGTTTTTTTATTTATCCCTTTTCACTCAACAAACATTTCATTGAGCTTCTCAGAACTCACCGTTTGTGTCTCCAATTGGCAGCACACCTGCACCTGAGTGGACTGAGCCCCAATTAAACAGGTAGTAAAAATAAACAAAGTCTAAAAGAGAAACAGGAATCAATTATTAATCTAATTTACAAACTCATCTACACAATGAAAGAGACTGCAAAATAAACAATGTGATACAAGATAACTCAAAAGTTCCTTAAAGGAAAAACAAACAAAGCATTTTTCCAAAGAAAACCCTATTGTAATCATGCATGAATATCCTTACATTGTTTCTTTATTTTATTTATTTTTTTATTTATTTTTTTATTTCTTTATTCATTCATTTCATTGAATACCAAAAAAAAACAGCCTATCAAATTTTTGATATACTAAAAAATAAAAATACACCTCCATCCATACATACCTACATATCCATCTGTATACATTACATACATATATACACACACAGACATACTACATATGTATTTCAAAATTTTAAAACGAAATGAAAGGCAGCAGAAAGAAGAAAAAAATCTTATAATATCTAAAAAATCTTAGAATATCTGTTATTTATTTGTACAATTTGCAAATAAATAGAAAATTGTACAATTTATTTGCAAATAAATACATTTTTATTTATTTGCTAATAAATAGTACAATTTGCAATTGTACAAATTGTATAACCAATAATATGTATTTATTACTGGTTGAACTTGTTTATTTTGAAACAAAATAAACAAGTTCAACCAATAATCCAGAAGTAGCAGCTTTAACCTAAACATATAAATAGATTGAAACTGCAACATAATGCAGACAAAAACAAACCTGGGATAGTAGATGTACTGGAAAGAATCTAAATCTAGATAAATCCTTTTTTTCTTAAAATAAGTGCATTTGTTCCTGAATCGAGGAGGTAAATAGAAACATGTTGCCAATGAAACAAGACAATTTACATTTAAAATAAGAAAACACAATTGAATTGTCTTATTTCAAGTGCATATTATCTCATTTACCTACTCAAATTAATTAATTTAAGACTTATTTCTAGCAAAGTTGGAAACTAATGTTTAAATGTAAGCATTATGAATTAAAAATAAGAATAAGGGACAAGTGGTGAACACAAACTGAACCACATCGTTTTAGACTCTGTGGTGGTTCACTAGCGGCTCCTAGAGGAAAAGCTTGTGAACGACATGCTGGTCAGAATGAGGAAAAAATAAACAACATTATTTCTGTTTCTCCTCATTTCCAGCTGCCTCCATCCATCATGTTTGTAATCTAATCGCAGGTTTTCTGCTTCCCAAACACTCTGCTTTCCCACTCATTTTTTTACAGGTGAATGATCTTTGAAGAGCGCAGCTCCAGTGAGGAATAGGTACATTTGGGAGGTTTCAGCAGAACAAACTAATGATGATGGTTGTGTTAAGCTCCTCTTGTACGTTGTGAGGAGCAGCTCTGCTGTGGGGATAGAAATGCTGCTGATAAATCCCCTCACAGCCTTAATGAATGTGTGTTTGCAGGGTCATGTGTTTGCCATGGAAATCAGCAGCGGGGATGAGTTTTATATCGCGTGCGATAACACCGGGACTCCGCTGGCTGTCTTCAGTAACAATGGACTGCTCCTTAAACAGGTACCAGTGTTTCCTCCCAAACAGAAAGAGAGCAGCCAAGCGTGCAATCTGTTCAGCTGATTATATGTGTGTGTCTAGGTTCAGTACACGGCATACGGCGAGGTTTACTTTGACTCCAACCCTGACTTTGTCCTGGTGATTGGTTTCCACGGCGGCCTGTATGATCCTCTGACACGACTGCTGCATTTTGGAGACAGAGATTACGACATCCCTGCTGGGAGGTAAACCGTCCGTCTCTTATTTGCTCATTTCTAGTCCGAGCATGGCGCGTGATTGCATGGAAGCGCCTGCTGTGTGCTTTGTTAGCGTCACACCTGATCACAGTGTCTGGCTTTTCCTCCTCTCCTCCTTCTGCAGATGGACCACTCCTGACATCAGCACGTGGACGCGTGTGGGGAAAGATCCGCAGCCCTTTAACTTGTATATGTTCCGTGGCAACAACCCTGTCAGCAAGATCCATCAGGTCAAAGAGTATGTCACAGGTAATGAGTTCAGGCAATTCAGGATTCAGCTGCATGGATCAGAGAAACACTGGATTGGAAATAAACTGGATGTTTGATACTAAAGAACGCAGCGGGAGACACTCCATCTGCTTCGGTTTACCGTTAAATGAAATCATTACAGAAGCCTGAGCTAAAGCTTTCATTTTGGGATGCTTTAACTCTGCCTGTCCTTCAATTATTTGTTTTTTTTCTATTTTACTGCAGATGTCAACATCTGGTTGGTCACGTTTGGCTTTCACCTCCATAACGCCATCCCAGGATTCCCCATTCCCAAATTTGACCTAACAGAGCCTTCCCTGGAGATGAAGAAGAGCCAGCTCTGGGATGACCTGCCTGTGTGTATTCTCTTTCATTACAACCACAGCTCCCTAAAGCCGAGCACACACTGTATGATATTTTCAATCGTAGCACGCAGCTACAGCTCACACTATACGA
>NW_015150676.1:232294-240317 GCF_000732505.1 Cyprinodon variegatus | reverse complement strand
AATCGGCCCGAAAAAGGACAAAAATTCATACAGTGTTATGCTTATGCTTATGTTTCAATGAGCTGGTGTTACATCCTCTGATTACTGCAGTGTGTTTTGTGTTTCATTAAGGCTCAGGGTTCAGTTACTTGTGTTCAGGTCAGAAAAAACTCAGATCTGTTGGAACAAATGCAGAAATATTGCCTTTTATTTTTTGGGACCTTGATGATGGCGAGCAGCAATAGTTTTAGTTAATTCTTACCTCAGGTGGTGGACTCATCACGCGTAGTGATTACTTTTTTCTCACTCTGAGACATGTTTTGCTTTAAAATGTCCTGTTTAAATTTATGGATCTGAGCTCACAGCTTTATTAACAGGCCAAAAAAACAGACAAGAAGAAAACCCTTCCCTGAATATAAATATATGTCTTTATTTATTGAATATTGAATCTAATAACTCTCAGGCTGTCAGACGTTGTTCTGTGTGTCTGGATAACAGGTTCATTGAAGTGTGAATCAAGCTCAAATCGTGGTCAAACCATTAACTCTGCACACATATGGAATATATCCACATATCTGTTCAAAATATAAGAATTTATTAACAAAAATCATTCAGCTCCAAATCAAACATATTCCGGTTCAGAACTCTTAACTAAACTAGTAAAACTATACGATCCTGGTATCAGTAGAGATGCAACACTAATTTTAATTCACCCAATTTAGCAACACATTAACTTAATATAAAATAATTTCCTGCTCTGTAATGTTTTGACACCAAACTAGTATAAAATTATGACTTCAGTTCTTGTTAAATAGTGGGTAGCGGTAGTTTGGCATGTTTGCTTTAATCGCTAATGTTTTCTAATGACACTGTACGCTAACAGTTCTCTCATGTCATAACTTTGATTCAATATTATTGTCTGCATAAAGATTCATTTAAAATCTGCTGATTTTAGTGAATTAATTCAGAACTACATTGTCAACACCAACAGCTAGCCTTTATTCCTCTCTGATGCCTGGCCACAGTTAGGATACGCATCTGATTCCTTATAAACCTAAAACAGGATCTACTGAGAAATGTTGCATGGTGATAAGATTATGGGATAGAGGAAAATTACCAAGACGAAGCTGTGGGAACAATGACAGTCACCTTTCTCTCTTCTCCTGCACTTACTCTGTTACTGGGGTAATTATATTGGACAGACTATCAAAGGGTCACACTTCAGCTCAAACAGCCAAAGAAGTCTTTGAATCAAGCCAGTCACAAATAATAAGGGAAGGGCAGGGAGAAGATCAGAGAAGGTGATGAAGGGAGTCAGAAAGGCTCAGAGCAATTTAAAGTGTTATCTGAAGTGAGGAATCATTTTTGTTTCTCCGAGGCATCCAGTATCTGCAATAGTGTTATACCACTGACACAGAGAGTGGAGGCCATCTGCTCTGTTTATTAGCTCCGAGTAGTCCTTTAATCCAGTCCTGACCAGGAGGAACCTTTAGAGGTAGATACAAATGAAACTTACATTTTAAGAAATATACCAGAAAAACAGTTAAGTTAATAATAAAACAGCTGTTTATATGAAACCTACTAAACCATGATCATTCATCAATCTGTTGTTTGGTGGCTACAGTGAGTTTTGACCTCTCGGTGTGAGCGGCATTCTGTAGAGGCCGACTGGGGGTTTAAGGAAAGGGAGACAGGCACACCAAAGGAACATAGAAACACTGATCAGTAGATACCTTCTCTGTAAGAGAAGGACGCTAGTTCCATTGGTACCTCTGTCTGGTAAAGAAACAGTTTTGAGTCAGCTTTCATGTCAAAAGGGAGGAAAGAGAGCATGTACAGCTTAGTCACAGTAAAAGGTGAGCCCATAGCTAATGTCCAGGAGAGAAACAGGGCAAAACCCTGAAAAACCTGCCTGATTCTATCATGGAGATTGTTAACGCCAGAAGCCCCATTGATGCTTAGATCCAGGATGGTCTTACAGCCAAACAGAACCAGATTAGATGAAACCACTATGATGAGAAAGAGACACGGAGAACATAAAGTTAGTGGTTAAACTAGCAAATACTGCAAAACTGTTGAATAGAGACAGAATAAAGCAGAATGATGAAAAGGAATCTGCATGTCTTCCAGCAGCTGAAGGATATAGTGGCATAACTATAGAGATAGCTCAGGATAACCTGGACCTCTCTAATTCTAACCTTTTTTTAAAGGGTCAAAAACAGTCAACATGTTGCCACACTCTCATCCAGTAGCAAAGGCTTGAAAACCAAAAGATCTGCCTCCCATTCTACTTCTAGAAATTCTTTGAGCCACTAGTGGCTTAGATCCAGGATGGCGTCACAGCCACACAAAACCAGATTAGATGAAGCTGCTATGAAAAAAAAACAGAGACAAATAAAGTTAGTGGTTAAACTAACAAATACTGCTGAATTGTTGAATAGTGATAGAATGAAGCAGAATGTTGAAAAGTGATCCCTATGTCCTCCAGCAGCTGAAGCCTATAGCAGCATAACCAAAGAGATAGATCAGGATAACCTGAACCACTTTAACATTTTTAAAAAGGGTCAAAAAGAGTCAACATGTTGACACTTTCTATTCCAAGAGGAAATGCTTGAAAACTAAAAGATCTGCCTCACATTCTACTTCTCGAAAATCTTGGAGCCACTAGTATACGATACTAGGACACTGCATGAGCTGTGGTGAGTGTTTTAATGCAGCGAACATGTAGTGATGTCTCATGGTTTCTTCTCTCCACAGTCTATCTCAGGTGTGCAGCAGGAAGTGACTCGTCAGTCATCAGCCTTCCTGTCCTTCGAGCGTATGCCAGAAATTGAGCCCAGCAGACGACATTCTGACCACACCAAGCCTTGGTTATGGTTCGCCACTGTCAAGTCCCTCATTGGAAAGGGTGTCATGTTTGCTGTGGTGCAGGGGCGAGTGGTGACAAATGCTCTAAACATCGCCAGCGAGGACTGCATCAAAGTGTCCGGAGTCCTGAACAATGCCTTCTACTTGGAGAACTTACATTTCACGGTGGAGGGAAAAGACACTCACTACTTCATCAAGACCAGCCTCCCTGAGAACGACCTGAGTGCGCTGCGGCTCACCTCAGGCAAGAAGTCCCTGGAAAATGGGGTGAATGTCACAGTGTCTCAGTCTACGACTGTGATGAACGGGAGAACCCGGCGATTTGCTGACGTAGAACTACAGTACGGCGCTCTGGTGCTCCATGTGCGCTACGGAACAACGCTGGACGAAGAGAAAACGCGAATCTTGGAGCAGGCACGGCAGAGGGCGCTGTCCAGCGCCTGGGCCCGTGAACAACAGCGAGTGAGAGATGGGGAGGAAGGTGTGAGGCTTTGGACAGAGGGAGAGAAAAGGCAGCTGCTGAGCAGCGGCAAGGTTCAGGGCTACGATGGCTACTACGTCCTTTCCATTGAGCAGTACCCTGAACTGGCCGACAGCGCCAACAACATCCAGTTCCTCCGGCAAAGCGAGATAGGGAGGAGGTAACACGGCATGAACATGCCTGGATGGTACCACCTCTGACTGTCAAAACTAACACTAAAAGTTCTCTTTTAACACTAAATGGACGTCACAGCTTGAACTGTCTAAGACTCCAAAACCTGCCCACCGACCCTCCTTAGATTTTGTCTCTTCAGGTGGTTAAAGTTGACTGCGAAGACTTTTTGATGAACACCGTTTCAATCTAACCGACCGGAAACTACAGCTGGGACTGTCGTGGTGAACCGGGGGAAGGTTCTTCAATGCCCGACTTTTTCTGTTCCCTCTTGTGCTTTTAGACAGGCTGCACGCATGCCCCTCCATTCCCCTCCGATAGGCCCGGCTAATCTGACTGCCATGTTTGTGGGCTATGTACCTGTTAAACAGAGACTTTGGATTAATAGAGGGAACGATAGAGACTGGTTCCGATAGTCAGCCTGACATGCAAGCAGCTGTCAGGCGCATATCAGCAGCTCCAGACTGTGCATCCCTAACAGATGTTGCAGGTATCGTGTGTCTGAGGGTCCAGATGGGACCCATCACTTAGGTTTGAGCCTTGTCTATAGGATTTATTATTCCATGGCTGAAGCCATTGAATGGAACTGTTGTGGACTCTCTCTAAGAGAGACAGGCACAAAAAAAGGACTGAAATTTGTACAAGTCAAAAAAAGAGAAAGAAAATAAGAATTTTTGTTGTTTGTTTGTAATTTTTTGGTTTTGATTTTCTATATAAACTTGCATTTGCTTCGACAAAAAAAGGGATATTAAAATCAACTGAAAAGCGTTTACATACTATTACCTACATGTATCGCACTATTACTACTTTACCCCACACCCCCACCACCACAACAGACCATGAGACGAACTTAACAAAAGCCAAATGTTGCATTGTAATTTTTGTTTTTTCTCCTACTGATGAGGCGTGATCTGTTTGGTCATTTCTACAAGCACTCCTCCTCCTCCTCCTCATCCCTTGTGCTAGGAGACAGAGCTCTGTGAAGGGCTGGCGTGTGCAGAGGGAGGGGATCACAGTTCACAGTCTGCGTAGACCAGGAAGACCCAGGAGAGTCCTTTTCTTCTACAAATTGTGACTCTGCATCATAATGCATAGACCTTGTGATTTTGTCAGTCAAAGGTAGTAGTGCTGCTCGCGGTAGAAACTTGTCGTCATGGCTTGGTTGGGCGGGGGGGCAGTTGGGTTGCTGTAATTAGCAACAGGCTGTTGCTTCTCTCGTTAATGTTGCTCGTTTTTTCTTAAAGGGACAGCGCATCTTCATGAATGACACATAAGTAACAGTAATAGATCAGAAATCGATGTGGATGTTTCTCATTGATTGTAGGTCTCTGCTCTCTTAGAGATTTTTTCTGTGTACATGTCTGTACAAATGGTTGGAAGGCAACTTTAAACATGTCTGAAGGGAAACAGAAGTAACATCGTATGCTAGGAAGCATTCTGTTTTTATTTTGTTTTTCCAGAGACAAGTCGACAGTGTTTTGTTGATTTAACTTTATGTTGAAGGTTGAGGAAATCCATTTATCCGTACATCGATATTAGTCTCAGAGAAAGTAATTTATGTACAGTGTTTCTACGGTAAAGAATAAAAATTATTAAAACTCCTGTTGTTTGGGTGTGTCCTCTTTTCACAGGCTGCAAATTAAGCCCAGATGGTCTTAGGAGCAAATTCTGCCTGTAATTACACATGTAAATTAAAGCAAGTATATTAAATTGGAAATACAATTGTTAGTATTTATATGACAGAAAGACATTGAGGAATAGTTTTCAGGTGGAACCATTATTTTAAATGTCACCACGTCTGATTTATAGGTGATTGAACAAATAAAAAATGAAAAATATTTAGCCTCACCAATTTTATTCCCAATATAAACGCCGCAAAACACCATGAAAGTCAATTTAAAAACTCTGGATGAACCCTCAGACTTTATAGATCCACATCTTGACTATAACTGAAGATAATTTGCACTGAATAAGTTGAAGCATGTTTGTTCTACAAAGGTTGCTAAGAAATGTGATTTAAGCACAATGCCAAAAATGCAAAAATGTGTTTTTCCACTCATTAAAAGGGAATCAGGTCAGACAAATATGCTGACTTACATTATTGGAGACCTTTGCTCCTAAGATTTAGCCATTGTTTGATTAAAATTTACCAATAATATCACCAAACCTGATAGAAAATAAGAATAACAGAGGAAGCTTATGTAACGCATCACCTGAAATGGTAACACAATGACCTCTGACCCCTCCTTGGAAAGGTCTGAGCCTCCAGTTTCGAATGATGGTGGCCATTGGGGGCGGGGCTAAAAATGAACCCCTGCTGTTGCATTAATCCCGCAGAGTCACACATGTCAGGTGTAATTTTAAATCTTATTTTATTCGTTTACACAGCTATAAAACAAAAAGTACTTGTGAAAAAATGTTTTAGAAATTTTAAAGCTCCATTTGTAAGGCGTGTGGATGAAACACCATGTGACTGTGTTTTAGCCATTTCTAGTAATAAACAAACTAGAGCAGGTGTCAGTTGGGCCCTGTATGGAGCCCGTTGGACTCAAGGGGTTGAACAGTTGTTTCTTAGTTTAAATGTAGGGCAAACACGCTCTAGGGATGTTAGAAATATTAACAGTCAAGGTAATAGAAATNAAATTCTGCCTGTAATTACACATGTAAATTAAAGCAAGTATATTAAATTGGAAATACGATTGTTTGTATTTATATGACAGAAAGACATTGAGGAAAAGTTTTCAGGTGGAACCATTATTCTAAATGTCACCACGTCTGATTTATAGGTGATTGAACAAATAAAAAATGAAAAATATTTAGCCTCACCAATTTTATTCCCAATATAAACGTTGCAAAACATGAAAGCCCATTTGAAACTGGATGAACCCTCAGACTTTATAGAGCCACATCATGACTATAACTCAAGATAATTTGCACTTAATAAGTGTAAGCATATTTGTTCCACAAAGGTTGCTAGGAAATGTGATTTAAGCACAATGCCAAAAGTGCAAAAAAGTGTTTTTCCACTCATAAAAGGGAATCGGGTCAGACAAATATGCTGATTTACATTATTGGAGACCTTCTGCATAAGGGAAAGCCTTTGCTCCTAAGATTTAGCCATTGTTTCATCTAAATTTACCAATAATATTACATAACTGCATAGAAAATAAGAATAACAGAGGAAGCTTATGTAACGCATCACCTGAAATTGTAACACAATGACCTCTGACCCCTCCTTGGAAAGGTCTGAACCTCCAGTTTCGAATGATGGTGGCCATTAGGGGGCGGGGCTAAAAATAAATACAGGCATTTCTCCCGCAGAGTCACAAATGTCAGGTGTAATTTTAAATCTCATTTTATTTGTTTACACACTTTAAAACAAAAAGCACTTGTGAAAAAATGTTTTAGAAATTTGAAAGCTCCATTTGTAAGGCGTGTGGATGAAACACCATGTGACTGTGTTTTAGCCATTTCCAGTAATAAATAAACATGAGCAGGTGTCAGTTGGGCCCTGTACCGGGGCCCGCCGGACTCAAGGGGTTGAACAGTTGTTCCTTAGTTTAAATGTAAGGCAAACACGCTCTAGGGATGTTAGAAATATTAACAGTCAAGGTAATAGAAATATGTTCTATAGATGTTTTTGAACGGAAGATGAAGATACATGGTATCACTACCAAGCGTTCATCCAGGTAAACATCCTGCCTCTGGCGCATCAAGGTGGAAGTCTTAATGGTTTCTCTGGTCTGGAAATGACCGCCGTTTACCTGAGCGGTCACTGACAGAGGGAACGTCAGCCCTGATGATCCTCCCTGCAGATGATCGTTGTAGTTTGGACCCTTCCTGTACGAAGTCTGACTGAATACTGGAGGTATTGGACCTTCTTCTGAACACTTGCCCTTCAGAAGGACCATGGCTTGATCCGAATACCTCAAATCAGTAAGGACACTTGAGTCACAGAGGGAGTTTGTCTGCAGTAGCCATAATAAGTGGCTTCCTAATAGTGCTGGCAGTTAGAAGGGAACTAGGACCAGGAGACAGGATGCTATCTGGTGCCAATGCAGTTAGCATAGAGACATCCTGACATCACTAGCTGCTGCTAGGAGTGATACCAATCAGAGTGTCACTACTTTACCTTTTCTTTACTCAAGTAAAAGTAGAAAATAGTAATTCAAGGAGTTACTGAAGAGTGAGAGACTAATCAGTCAAATTTTTGTTAAAGCACTGAGGGGCTCATAATATTTGATTTAATGTTTGGTTAGCTGCAATTCAAAGTAGAAAATAAAGTAAAAAAATACATTTGTTCATAAGAATTTTTTTTTTACCACAACTTTCCAAGCTTTGCCGTTTGTTAGCAATGAATTAAGATCTTATTTTGACTGTATTTTCACCTGATCTGTGAACTGCTCATGTTTCTCATGACCAGTGGTAGAAAGTAACAAAGTGTATTTACTTGATTACTGTATGAAGCTGGTGAAGATTCTCAGTTCGTCTGGTTCAGTTTGCATGTTTTCTAAGCTAAAACAA
>NW_015150676.1:226107-232284 GCF_000732505.1 Cyprinodon variegatus | reverse complement strand
ACTGGTTTTTCTTAGATAGAAAACTTTGAATCAATCTGACTGGATGATGTACTGAACTTTAAAGTGCCTTAAAATGGTGTGTGTTGTGAATTAGCGCTATAGAAATAAACTGAATTGAATTTAGTTGCCCATAATCCTTTTGGGGACAGAGCATATAGGTGCAGCCCACCTCACACAGTTTAACCAAAACATACCTTATGACATATACATTGTGCTAAACATGCTAATCTATACATGTTTATATGTTAGAGTTTTATATTGGAAAGCCTCAGCTGTTCTCTACATTTGTGTAACTTTTGAAGTTAAAGCATAGTTCTATTTTTTTGTTTTTTTTTGCTGCTTTTTATCCAGGAAGCGTCCTAAAATCCATAAAGAATCTCTTTCTTCCTTTAAGGTGCTTTAAAGGTCAGTTGGAAAATGTGATAATCATGATGGCTGATGGGATGGATCCATCCATGTTTCATCCCTAAAGAGGATGTTTTTAAGTAAAGCAATGATTGTTTTGTTATAGGCTCAGCTTCCTGAGTCTCCAGCTGATCGTCATCATCATCATCATCATCAGCAGCAGCAGCAGAGCCTTATTTGAGGCCCCCTGACAACTGATCTCTATTTATTCACTGGATCGCTGATCTTCCGTTGGTAGTACAGGTGCAGTGAAGCCACCAGCCGCCATATTGGTACTCCCTAGTTAGACCGGTCAGAATGTACACATGTATGCTACAGCAATGAACAATGATGATGTTCTCGTTTTCAGGGAGGCTTGAGACTTTTAAAATAAAGAGAAATTGATCACTTTGACAAACTGGCTGTTTCATAGCATCAGTAGATTACTGTAATTTATGATAAACAGGCAGATCTCATCGCAAAGTCATTATGAAGTCAATGAAGTCTATAAATCATGTTATATGACATTTTATACAAATCCATCACAAGATAATTAATGTTTTATTGGAGCATAACAGCGTTCGTCAACTCAACATGCGATATATTTCAGCACATGACTTTTTCAAAAGAGAAATACAACAAACAGTACAGGAATGACAGCATCATCCACTTAATAATGAATAACTACATTGACATTTCACAGTGAATTACTTTTTATTTACTCGTTTCTATTTTCTTATGTTAGACAGAATGTCAGTGGCTAACTCAGTGATAGAGTTAGCCAGACTAATGTTACGCTGCAGACTGTTGTTAATAATAGGCTCTGTGTCTGCACCTTCAAGCTCTATCTAGCCAGTTCTTTTTCCTGAAAAGAGATCAATCGGGAAAAACTCTTTAAATAACAGTTCATAACTTATAATCATGATTCCTGGTTATGTCAAATGTTTTTTGAAGCACTGTTGAAGCTCTGGGTAACAGATTCTGACTGAAATTGTAATCTTACTCAGATCAGAGAAGTTTCTCAGAATTTACAGAAGGCAGCTGCTCACCTCTAGGCTCACATCTCAAGAAGAGACCCTGATTAACAGTTAAAAAGGCATTTTATACATCTCCAGTCTGCCACATCATCATATCATACATGTCAGCAGATGAGGAGACATTCATGGCTCCAACCTTATCAAAATATTACACTGTGTTCTCAGCTGAAGGACGCCGCTCTCATTCCATTCCCAAATCTTTGCCCCATGCAGAATGAAGATTATAACTGTATATCCAAACTGGCTTAATTAGATAAACTATTGTGGTAAACATCAGTTCTGACACCCAACAGGCAGCTAATATTAACGTGTAACAAACTCACACACCATCAATGATAATCATCTTAACACTATACTATGAGATACATCGTATGTGTGGATATTCTTGGTTAGTTCATCCACTGACTGTGAAATTACCTGTGGATCGTCTTCTTTCAGCCATTAAACTTCTTGTTTTTGCAGCCAAATGCTGCACATGCAGGTATTTTACTGTGTGTCTCTGTAGGAGTGGGGAGTACCAAAATGGCAGCAGGTGGCTTCATTTTTTTTCGGGATATCAGCGATCCAGTGAATAAGGATCAGTGCTTCTGACTGGCACAGACCCTTCACTTGGGGAGGCTTTAATGCCCTCTGTTTACTGCTTTGGACAGACTGTTTGCAGAGCTGCCTTTCATTTCAGATCAATAATGATTTATGTCATCGTTAGGGAGGTTGGTTATTTGGAGGTTTGTATATTTGCTTAAGTGTAACTTTTCTTTCAGTTTGTTTTTGTCGTTGACCTTAAATCTCCTAGAGGGTAAATACTAGTACTTACAGCAGGAAGTTTAAAATGTGGCTTAAACAAACATCTTTAATGGAAGTCCATTCACCATGGGGTGGCGGTGTGGTTCCTGATTAATAGTGATGGGTCCATTAACCCCGATGCTTGGGTGCATGCATGGAGCCCATAGAGCTAAACACTGCTCTAGAAAGTCATGTATCTGATCCAGGACTTATTCTGACTGACTGACTCAATAAACTGTGTTTAAAAACGTTTCTGCCAATATGATGCATCTGCTAAAAAAGAAATCTCATCTTTTGTGGTTTATCTTTAAAATGATCCAGAATTCTGCAGAAGCCTAAAAGGAACAGGAACGTTTCAGCCATTGAGTTTTTATTTTAATTTTCTTGTTCTGTCAACCTTTTCTTCTCAGTTATCCCTCAACTTATCTGAATTAAAGTTAATTTTAAATTGGCTCTTAGTTTATTTACTTTTACCGTACTTATTGTTTTAAAAATTATGATTTAAATCCTAGTCCATAAGCATCCTCATCCTCGTTTTCTCCAAAATTTCATGTTATACGTTTACATAATTTATTGGCTGCATCTAAAAATATCAAAGATGTTTTCAATTTAAACATAAATATGAATTAATACAATATAACCTACAATAATTTAAATGATATCATTGTACTAGGTCATCAAATCAATTCAGTTTAGTCTGTTAAATCAGCTGCCTGTAGTGCCTTAAACTGTCCAGCAGATGTCAGTATCAATGCAGAATCAATAGAGTTTGGCTTCCAGATGCCTCATTAACCATCCCTGCTGATTAAAGCATATTAAGGGTCAGGATGGCCCAGTCAAAGTCATGGTCTAACCCCATTAAGGTTTCTGTTCACAGACCCTCTCCTTCCAGTCTGAGGCTCTATTAGCAGTATTACGGTAGTGTGCTTCACATTATGCTTCATGTTCCTTCCAGCTGAATCTGAGCGCTGGGTTGGGTTTGGTCGCTCAAACACAAGCTGTGAGAAACGAGGAGAGGATGAAAGAAGCAGAGGGAGCATAGATGTAGAGATATAGAATTGGCACCAAATGGATGATAGAAGAGCTGTGCTGTGTTGATGCAGAGGAGAGTCGCTGGTTCCTGCTTCCAGGTCAGTGGTTGGTTGGAGCAGGAACAGGTGAACAATAAAACCAGCAGTCATTCAGCTTCTTTCATCCCACTTTTATTACAGAGGCAGTAATGGCTGACATCCAGCACATCTGCTTCAACCATCATTCATAAAGGCACAGATTCAGCAGAGTGGAGCCGTTTGACCAAAGTAACATTGCCCCCCCACAGTAACAAGAATACTCAGCTTATTTACAACCGATAAAAACACTGACTGTGGACCAAGAATAAAAGTTTGATAAAGTTTCTGCCTCTGCAGAGTGGGAGCCTCTTTCACAGAGACATCCAGGGGAAAAGGTCCCAGCCTGAAAAGTTTGAAAGGACCCGACCCAGCAGCGACCCTGCAGCTCAGACCCAGATGAAACGATGCCACGGCCAGCGGCGACGTGTTCAGGCGTCCAGCGTGGACGCGCCGTCCTGCTGGGTCCTCACCGCTCCGGCGCTCCCTCTGTGGTTAATGGAGTTAAAATCTATCACGATCTCAGACCTCTTGGGTTTGAACTGCCTGCAGAAAAACGGAGGAAAAAGCGAAGGTCAACACATGGCGAGGAGTTGATGACAGCAACAGCAGAGAACCAGGGGTTAAAGGTCAACCCTTCCAGTTAGATTCCCCGTCATGCGATGGGAAGCAGCTTTAGAGAGAGTCAGACATTTTGGATTTCTGGTCTATTGATGGGCAGATATTTTAAATCAGGTTCAAAGGAAAATAAATAAATAAATAACCATTTTCAGTTTTATTAGTAAATCCAAGATGTCACCACAGGTATTGTGCTAAAGTAAGACTAGCACTACTTTAAAAAATGTGTTACTCAAGTAAAAGTAAAAAAGTATTTGGTAAAAAGGCTACCTGAGAACTGAGTAATTAATGGTTAATAAATTTAAAGGTATAGAGGTCGATCTTTTATTTCCAGGTGGATCATCTCAATCAGTGGTCCTCCTAACTGTCAATCATTCTGGTGATACGTTTACGTAAGGCCTCTATTCATTCTAGCTAATCTGAATCACTCAATTCCATTAGGAGAGCGAGATCATCTGTGGTAGCAGCACTAGACATCTTCCAGGCATGTGAGGAAAACTAGCAGCAGTTCAGTGGACAGGAAGAATGTCGGTAGCCGGCGTGCGTGGATGACGTCATACACACTCCGCTTTGTTTTTAAAAGATAAAAATATAAAAAAAATAACCATGTGTGTCTGGGGGACAGTGATTCTCCTCCATGTTCTGAATGCTGGCGTACATTAAAGAATAAATGATGAACAGTTTAGTTTGTGCCTTCAACTCGTTGCCCATAGGAAGACGTTACTGGATATAACCTAACGGAATATCTTCAGAACGGCTTCAAATCACACAAAACTCATATGGGTGAGTAGAACATGATGGAATAACGTAAAATCAAGGGGCCAATGTAAGGAACAGTAAAAGTTTATTTATATCAAACTGTTACTTACCCTGACAGACAGACAGACAGACAGAGAAAAAGAGCGGCTTCTGTGATTTTAGCCTTCCTGTTATCTGCTCAATATCTTACCCTCTCTGAGTCTGAATGAAAAGCAAACAGTTTCCTTTCAAACTGTCTCTAAAGTTGTTCTGCCGATGCTGAAACTCTTTCATTCCAACATCTTGTTGGTTTGTACCCCTCCCTGATCGGGTTGTCTAGTCCAGGACAGCCACACAATAAAGTAGAGATGCTTAAAGCAGGAAGGGTACCTGTACTGAACTCCCGCCATGTCGAGCAGCCGCCTGGAAGCCACCATCTCCGGCGTGTCGTGGTACTTGTCAGAGAGATACACCACCTCCTTCAGACCTGGGCGGGAAAGGAAAGACAGCGGTGAAATAGAGATGCACTCTGAATCTGGAGCAGCCATTGGCTCAGGTCACCCACCTGCCTGGATGATCAGCTTGGCACACTCATTGCAGGGAAACAGAGCCACATACATGGTGCATCCTTTGACATCGGCGCTGTTCTTGTTCATGATGGCGTTCAGCTCTGCATGACACACTGTGGGAACCAACAGAGAGAGACCACACACCGTTTCTACGACAACGCAAAGCAGGTTGCTTTAGCCATGCTGCATCACACCTAGCAGTGGAGCAGTTGGCTGAGGGACAGGAGCTTAACGCCAGCTAATGCGTGAGGTGCACAGGTGTCCCTACCGTACGGGTATTTGGTGTTGAGCCGATCATCAGCGGAGCGTGACCATGGCAACAGGTCGTCGTTGCAGCCGTTAGGCATGCCGTTGTAGCCGATGCCGACAATCTTGTTCTCCTGGTTCACTATGCATGCACCCACCTGCAGGGAGGGAGGAGCAGAAAGCATCTGATCACCACACGCTCTGTACCGGTATAAGTAGCGGTGGCTGGTCAATAGAGGGCGCCGTCCCACGCCCAATGACGCTGATTAAGACATACAAAATATATAATTTTTTTAATAATTTAACTTTAATCTATATATATCTATTTTAGATGTGCAAGATAAATATTTTATCTTTAATGACTAGTAAAGCGGCATTTTTTGAAGGATTGGTGATGTATTTCCTATAACGATACATTTGATTGGTTTTTTGGTATATGTCTATTTTTAATTTATAGCGCCCCCTGGAGGAAACTCCAGCCGCCTCTGTTTATAAGGTGACTAAATCTCTACGGCTCTCCTAAACCTACAGCGCTGCCCCAAACCTTCACCATAACATTTTTTGCAGCTGAATTTTCACCAGATAAAAATTCAGACTAAGGAATTTAATGTATGCAGGGTTCCTACAGCATAAGGCAAGTTACATTCAAGACTTTTTAAGACTTTTTAATGCCACTTGAAATAAAAATTTAAGACC
>NW_015150676.1:221097-223427 GCF_000732505.1 Cyprinodon variegatus | reverse complement strand
AGAAATAACTTAAATCATATTATTTTACTAGGTCTTCAAATCCATTCAGTTTAGTCCAATCAGCTGCCTGTAGTACCTTTAAATGTCCAGCAGGTGTCAGTATTCTGTTAGACAGTTTTAACGCAGAATCAATACAGTTTGGCAATAAATGCTTTAAGAAGCTTCATTAACCATCACTAGTTCTAACTTAGAAGACAAATAAAGTGCATGCAGCGTGCAGGTGACCCCTTCAAACAGGAAGCATCAACTTTTCTTTCTAACATGTTTCATTTCTCCTCCATCTTCTCTGGAAGTGAATCAAATCAAGCTGCTCAGTCTGTTGAATAGAAACCAGGTTTTACCCATTTAACAGGTCCGGCATCGCCTTTCCTTCCATGCTGAGGTGTACAGGAAGACTTCCGTGGATTGCAGCACGCAGAACCCACGGAGCGAGGCAGAAATCTCCCGCGTTACTGCGGGTGAACCAAGCCCGGAGCGTTGTCTGACAGGCTGAGCAGTGAATTCAGTTCTGCCACCAGAACTGTCCTGAATGATGATGGAAGGAGAAGACAGGCTGGATCAGAGAGCACTCACTAATGGATGCTTCTAGAAAACCGGCTCCTCACTTCTAGGAACTGTTTGGACCAGCCTGGCAGACCTGCTCAGGGGGGCAAAAACACCAACACCAACCGTTTCCCTCTACCGCCCCCTGCTGGACACAATCCACCAACACTCCACAGTTTCCCTAAAACAGTCAGCCCTGCAGGGTTTGGAGGTTTCCTGCTTGAGCAGTGGCGCTACCGGGGGGTGACCAGGGGTGTCCCCAGTCACCCTGTGCAATGCCCCGCCCACCCCACTGCCCAACCCACCCACCAGGGTAAAGTGTAGTAGCATCAGTTTAGCATTTCATCCCTTTATGCACAGCCACCAGTGGTGTCAAAAGTTCACACATTTGTTACTTAAGTAGAAGTATAGATACTGCAGTTTAAAAACACTCTGGTAAAAGTTGAATTATCAACTTGACCGCTTTACTCAAGTAAAAGTGAAAAAGTATGTGCTCCAAATAATACTTAAAGTATAAAAGTATAAAGTAACCTTTATAAAAAGAGCCAGATGCCGCTATATGAACTGAAAGCTCAATTTTTGACTATTTCTAAAAATTCTCTGAGATAGGGCCAAGGATGAGGGAGGACTTGTTGGTCTCCATCTCCCGATACGCTCTCTCCTGTGTCCGACCTTTCAGACATTTAGACATGTTTTTCTGAATCCATCATTGTAGCATGGCATAGACAATTCACGTTTGCAGTTTGAAGAACACCTGCTTGCTTCTGATGATTTCCTTTAGCTAACCAATGAGTGTTTGCGTTCTATGACTCATCCAATAACACTAGTTTTCACTAGATGTGGATGGAGCCAATGATCTGCATTGGATGGAGCACATGACGGGAAATAAATATTTAGAAACATTAAACCGAATCCAAGAGTAACGGGTAACGAGTTTGATTTAAAAATGTAAGGAATAGAAAGTAGAGATACTTGTGTGAAAATGTAATGAGTAGAAGGAAAAATAATGGAGTAAAGTATAGATACCTAAAAATGGTACATAAGTACAGTAACAAAGTATCTGTACTTTGCTACTTGACACCTCTGACAGCCAGCGATAAAACATTAAAAATCACATAATAAACCAAGATCTGAGCAACTGTTTACTTCTTGGTTCTACCGGCAGGTTTACCACAATAGTAGATTCAAACCCTGAAATTATGGCTTTTGGTTTCAGCGTGCCACCCATGGGCGGTTCTAGACAGGAGTCAATGGGGCCAGTGCCCCTGTAGATTCTGTTATGGTCCCTATACTGAAGACATAATACTCAAAGCAGTTCTAATGATGATCTGCGCCGGAGCAGACATGGTTACTGATATGTACTTTGGATCTATTTCCATTTTTTTCTCCTTTACAAATTCTGTTTTAATATTTTTTCAAAAACAATAAGGTGATAGCTTCAGTGGTGTTGAGATAGGATTCCAGTTTTAATCTACTAAATGTTATTTTTCTAAACAAATAAAAAAAAAATTTACAGCTAAATTCATTTTTTTTGAGTTATAATTCAGATTTTATTTAAAAAAAACTGTAATTTTGACTTACATTAAGTTAAAAATATGTAAAATTTCTAAATTATAGATGTATATTGACCTAATTAGAAATAGGACTTTAATTAAACCTAACTGAATTGAAATTTCACTTTATGCGGTTATCTTGATATATTTGAAACCCTCACCCTGTTTTTTAATTCATGCTTTTCTGTGCCTCCATGAAAACACGCTGGCCCCCTCCTGGCCCTCTGGTACATT
>NW_015150676.1:217106-219712 GCF_000732505.1 Cyprinodon variegatus | reverse complement strand
GCTTCTGATGATTTCCTTTAGCTAACCAATGAGTGTTTGCGTTCTATGACTCATCCAATAACACTAGTTTTCACTAGATGTGGATGGAGCCAATGATCTGCATTGGATGGAGCACATGACGGGAAATAAATATTTAGAAACATTAAACCGAATCCAAGAGTAACGGGTAACGAGTTTGATTTAAAAATGTAAGGAATAGAAAGTAGAGATACTTGTGTGAAAATGTAATGAGTAGAAGGAAAAATAATGGAGTAAAGTATAGATACCTAAAAATGGTACATAAGTACAGTAACAAAGTATCTGTACTTTGCTACTTGACACCTCTGACAGCCAGCGATAAAACATTAAAAATCACATAATAAACCAAGATCTGAGCAACTGTTTACTTCTTGGTTCTACCGGCAGGTTTACCACAATAGTAGATTCAAACCCTGAAATTATGGCTTTTGGTTTCAGCGTGCCACCCATGGGCGGTTCTAGACAGGAGTCAATGGGGCCAGTGCCCCTGTAGATTCTGTTATGGTCCCTATACTGAAGACATAATACTCAAAGCAGTTCTAATGATGATCTGCGCCGGAGCAGACATGGTTACTGATATGTACTTTGGATCTATTTCCATTTTTTTCTCCTTTACAAATTCTGTTTTAATATTTTTTCAAAAACAATAAGGTGATAGCTTCAGTGGTGTTGAGATAGGATTCCAGTTTTAATCTACTAAATGTTATTTTTCTAAACAAATAAAAAAAAAATTTACAGCTAAATTCATTTTTTTTGAGTTATAATTCAGATTTTATTTAAAAAAAACTGTAATTTTGACTTACATTAAGTTAAAAATATGTAAAATTTCTAAATTATAGATGTATATTGACCTAATTAGAAATAGGACTTTAATTAAACCTAACTGAATTGAAATTTCACTTTATGCGGTTATCTTGATATATTTGAAACCCTCACCCTGTTTTTTAATTCATGCTTTTCTGTGCCTCCATGAAAACACGCTGGCCCCCTCCTGGCCCTCTGGTACATTTGGTCTAGATCCGCCACTGGCCCCATCTGGCCCCCCATGAAACATTTCTGGAGGCGCTGCAGTACAGCTGATTTCCATTTATAGCTGATTAAGAGGCTTTACCTGAACTGCAATCAAATCATCAGAATTCTGATAAACCTCTAAAACCTGCAGGACAGCGGCCCTCGAGGCAGTGGAACCTCCAGAAATGTTCCATGGGGGGGGGCCAGATGGGGCCACTAAAAGTCTTGGGGTGACCACTGAAACTAAAAGCCATAATTTCAGGATCTACTATTGTTTTGCCCTCTGCACTACATCATCACAGGTTCCTTTCTGTGTATCATTCCTATAAACACTGGTGACTAGGAGACACCAGCACTGAAGATTAGGCAGGTGTGGAAAATGAATTTATTTAGTCTGACAGAATAATCCAACAAAGACTCAAATCTACATGATGTGTGGAACAGAAATATAATCACACAAAAATACAGACTTCAAACCAAATGACTGAATCTGATTCTCTGTTCATTCCAAGGAACGCTGAGAATCTCCTCCAGTTTCAGTCTAAATAAAGACGATCATAAACACACGGATATCATCTTAATAAGATGGAAAGTTGTTCTGGAATCATTTATTACGACAAAAGGCTACGATCTGGATCCACTGCAGGTTTGTTCTTCAGCAGACTGGAAGTATTCTTCATCCTAGAAAGAAAGACACCAATAGCAAATTTAACAGATAGAGATAAAATCATTTTACTAATAAAACTACAAAGAAATGAAAGGAGTGAGGGTTTAAACATGGCTGCTTTTCTGCAGGTGATCCAAACAGAGACTGAACTTGTGCAGAACTAATGCAGAACGGAAAACTAAAATGTTGATTAGAAGAGAGAACCTTCCTGCTGTTGAAGGGAAACGTACTTGTCAGCGATCCTCTGCAGGCTTTCCTTCAGATCGTCCTGGACAGAAGAGAAACCATCAGGTTGAACTGATCACTAACTAAAGGCACAGAGAGACAGACAGCTCTATGTTTGATCTGACAGCTATCCTCCCCAAGAACACCAAATCATGATGATGTCTCCCTCTGGTGGCTAGCTGAAGTAATACATTGGTGCAATCTGAACAAGCAGATAATCCCATATAAGTCTGTACAATGGATGTCATGATGACCATGATCAATAACTAAACAAAGATGTCTGCTTTCCTATAACCACTAATTAGCAAACATCATTAGCTGGATCTAAAGTAACTCTACTCCTGGCAGATTAAGGTTTAAAGTAGCTTTTTCATTTTGCTGGCATATTTCTACGCAGCAGCATGTGAGCGACTTGGAGAGGCTAAGCCTGATCTTCAACCTAAATCTGGTAGCAGGGGCGGATTTAGGGAATTTGGTGCCCTAGGCAAATACAGGCAAGGGGCCCTCTGAACTGAGTAGACAACATATAAAACAGCTCCATTCTACAGATATAGATACAGATATTTATTCTAGGTTGTGTCCCTCTCTTCTTGTCCCTTTTCTTCTTGTTTTCCTCTCTATGTTTTGTACTCAGCTGACTTTTCATGCTGTCTCTAAAGGAATGAAAGATTTTTTCCAAGCACTA
>NW_015150676.1:210592-212266 GCF_000732505.1 Cyprinodon variegatus | reverse complement strand
AAATGGACTGATCCAATATGGTGGACACTGAAGGGATTTTTGTCAACAACATAATTAATGTGCACAAATAAAGAATAGTTGTATTAACCACACATGTAAACAGAGTTTTATGGGGCCCCCAGGAACTTGGGGCCCTACAATGAATGGGGTAACCCCCCCTGTCTGGTAGAGAAGCTGTGGAAGGCGTTAGAGATGAGGGAGATGGCACAGAGGCCCTCCAACCAGCAGCCAGTCGGTCTAGATTCCTGCACTGATTGTTCAGTCATTCATATTTTCTCTCTAATATTTTCAGTTTAATGTAAGTCTGTATTTTACAAACTAATTCAGTATTTGATCTTCTAGAGATTCCCCTTTAACATCATAAACACATTTCTTAGTTAAAGAAAGGAAGCATTTTAAATCCCCATTATGAAAATGGTTTGAATTATTTTTTATATATATATTATTTATATTATATATTATTTACTATTATATTATTTATAGTCAACTGTATTAATGTTATTAAACGTAAGAAATCCTCTAGTTGTTAGGAGGAGGAATCCATCCATAACCAAGAATATATAAATAACTAAATCATTTAAAGCATTACTGGGCCAAAAAAAAAAAAAAAAAAAGCTTAATATTGAATTCATTAAGCGTGTCATATGCAATAACAGAATAAAAGCAGAAAATTATTTTGTAATCAAATAGAAATTTAAATTGACATTTCATTTTGCAGCTGCTGAAATTTATTTCTGCACTGATGCGCTAATTTTTTATCGAAACAATCAACTAATCAGTTATTTCATTTGAATGCTGTATTTATCCTTTATTCATTTATTACAAATACATTTTACCTATTTCTATTAATTTATTACCACCTACTGAAGACATGCTTTATGCCTAAAAAAAAAAAAATACTATTTTTTTTATTTCCTAAATAGCCTATATATTCTCATTTAATGCATCCTGTCTAAACACATTTCCTTTAAATAGACATAAATATAGAAATAAATAGAAATGTATAGATCTATTTAAATGATCAACTGAATAAACATTACATTTTTATGTGTTGTATTTAATCTCACACAACTTTAAATGTTGTGCTTTTCGCTCATTGATCACTTTAAAGAGTCCTAATTATATGTTTATAATCAGTTATCCAGTTATCCAGAGGTACTTGCTGTGTCCATCAGCTAACATGTGACTGATGGACACAGAAGACATTGTCCTCACCTGTGAGACATCCATCGCTGGAAGGGAGGACTGGAGGGGGACGAGGGGCTGAAATGAAGGAGAAAATAAAGTGAGAACATTATTCCTATCATTTAAAAAGACTATTTTTGGTCACATCTAGACACCTAAATAAGAAGAGAAAATTTGAAGATAAGTGAATCCAGTTTGGCATCTGGTCCAACCTGTGCATTCCTTAGTTCCAGTTTAGCTTCCAGTAACACCACCCTACTGGTCAGGTCTTCCCAGCTTTCTCTGGACACCAGAAGGACGTCTCCTTCATTCTGAAACTGATCAGACAGAGCGGCTCACTGTCGTTTTGTTTAAAGCTTTTGGAAAGGAAGCAGTGACTTCATAGAGAGATAGAACAATAAAAATCAATTAAAAATGTGACTTTGAAAAGGCAGATAGAATCAATATTTGGTCTTTTAAGGCTTAAAACTTTCCTTTTTGATAAAGCTT
>NW_015150676.1:206175-208592 GCF_000732505.1 Cyprinodon variegatus | reverse complement strand
GTTCAATCTCTAACGTTCTGCTCTCTCTGCTTTTTCTCATAGTAGCTTCATCTGGTCTGTTCCTGTTTGGCTGTGACTCCATCCTGGAGGGATCAGTTCCATTCTGTTTAGATCAGTTCCATTCTGTTTAGATCAGTTCCATTCTGTTTAGATCAGTTCCATTCTGTTTAGATCAGTTCCATTCTGTTTAGATCAGTTCCGTTCTGTTTAGATCAGTTCTATTCTGTTTAGATGTGGGACCAGTCTCTGTATCAGACTTACAGCATCAGCATCAGTGGCAGTCAGAGGAGCTTCCTTCCTGGTCCTGTGTGGAGCAGGACACCTCAGTCTGGGCTACAAAACACACAGACACATTTCTTTAGCATTGTTGGGACTTTCCATTGACTTCCATTTATTTCTACAGCCTAACAGTGAGCCTTACCCTAAACCTAACCTAAACTCAATTCACACCTTAGTCCTAAGCCCAACACGTAACCTTAGAACAGCATTGGTGTCCATAGAGGCCAGACAATGACCCTACTACAGCAGCCAGATCCAATGACCCAATGTGCTAATATTTATGGAAAACAGACCCCATAACGTAAGAAACACCCGCCCACACACACGCTGATGATCTGCTCCTCAGTGCTTCATGGTTCATTCTGTATTCTACCACAGAGTAATAGGGCCAGGCTGGAGATTTTATGTAATACCAGAATAAAGTCATAAGATTCTGAGAATAAAGTCACAACATTATGAGAATAAAATTGTAACATTATGAGAATAAAGTTGCAACATTATCAGAATAAAGTTATAATATCATGAGAATAAAGTCGTAACATTACGAGAATAAATTTGAAAAACAATGAGATGAAGTCATCATACAACACATTTCAGAGAGAAAGCTTCGCGCTGCGTCCAGCAGATGGCGGCCATCCAGCTCCACCAATCAGCAACCTGAGTCCACTTTGACTCAGACATACTGATAATAACTTGATGCTAAAAGACTTCATATTTCCTTATTTATCAAACCGATGCCAAAGTATAACTTCAGAAGATGCTCAACATTCCTCATTTTAGGGAAGACGGTGCTTCTGGTGACAGTTGTCATGAAATAAAACTTTATTCTCATAATGTTACAATTTTATTCTTGTAAAATTACGACTTTATTCTCATAATATTATAACTTTATTCTCATAATATAATGAGGTTATTCTAATAGAAATCTCTTGCCTGGCCCTAATTCTCTGGCATATTACTCTCACAGTGAGCTGAGCTGAATTGACTGCACCAGGACTTAGTTTTCTCTCTGCACTGATCTCAGGTCTGCGTCTGTTTCTCTGGTTCACTTTCTATTCTCCTTGTTCGCCTGAGTCCAGCTTTCACTACACTCTTCCCCACAGATGATCTTCAAGTGATCCAAATTGTCACCTCTGTCCTTATTCAGCTTCAGCTGAGTTCCCATAAAAGATTTATGTCCATTTTACATGAAAACATGAAGGTCTGTCCCTCTGAGAGACCAGCTCTTCCTCCTCCTCTCAGTGTGGGTTACCTTGTTGAGCTGCTTGTGTCTCTGCAGGACCAGATTAATGACGTCGCAGACGAAGGAGATCTTCCTCTGAGAGAAGCCCCACTGGAGGAACTGCTGTTTGCTCAGGACAGGTTTATAGTGGAAGATGTCTCTTAGAACCTGGAGACAACAAATCTCTGTGAATCTGTATGCTGATAAAAACAAACAGCACCTTTCTAAAGCAGTGAGAGGTTGGTGCTTTCATTGGTCAGCAGATGTAAATGTGACGGTTCTGGGACTCAGCTTGTCTCTTCCTGCTCCCTGCAGGACACCATGTTACCTTATAGAGCGCGTCGGTGAACCTGAGGTCCGTTTTTCCCGTCATTTCCAGGCCAGCTGCCACCAGCTGCTCCGCAAACGGTGCAGAGAAGGAGGTGAGGGTGAAGCTGAGTATGGGCAGAAAGGTGGAGGGGTCTCCTTTGGAAAGCCTGATGCAGAAACAAAAAACATCTTAATTAACCCCGACCCAACTGAATCAATTCAATACAATTTCTATAGCGCCAATTTACAATATTTATAATTCAACCAGATCATCCAGTCAAACTAAATTTAATATTATTAAATTAAGGACATGAAGCAGAAAGAAGTCGTTTTCAAATTATTCCCAATAATAATTTACCAGTTGATGTATTTTTCTTCTACAGTGGGAACTAGTTCCAGATAATCAGCGTTAGCTCAGCTGTGGCATGCAATTTGAATTTAACCAGCTCTGCTACGGAAACAACTAAACAGATGATATGGATGAATTCATATATACTGATAGATGGAACACCTTTCTTTTTGAAAAGCATGTTTTTAAGAGGACTTATATTTGTTAATGACATTATTAATTAGAATGGTAAAATGATGGAGTATGAGGAATTTAGAA
>NW_015150676.1:203310-204198 GCF_000732505.1 Cyprinodon variegatus | reverse complement strand
TTCTTTAACAATTTGAGCCAATGTAACGAGTAAATTTCTCCGCTGTGAGATCAATAAAGTCAATCAATTGATTATCATTTTAATCAGGGATTTGTTTGAGTCTCTAAAAGTGTCAGATCTAATTTAATCTGAAACACAAACTTGAATAAAACAGATTTATTTTGCACCAACTATTATTGTTATAGCTGTTTCTTTTTCTTTTTATATTTTTCAATGTAAAATTCTTACTGTTGTTTTTTTAGGTAGACAATTTTAAGATCTGTCCAGAGACAACAGATGAAAATTAGCCTGTCGGCTAATTCTGGTGCAGGAATGCTTATTAATGCACACTGTCACTGCCAAATAAATTAATAATGTTTATCCTTCTTCATTAATGAACCACCTCTTTTATTAAAGGAGGTGTTTAATGAAACTTTACTATAAAATACAAAGAATATTTCTACTAAAATGATTCTATCCTGGTTTGTTTTATTGGGGTTTTCAGGCTGAAATATTTGGTCTCAGGCCGAAGAAAAGCCATGAATTGTTTTAACAAACCAAACTAAGGTTTCATCACTCACTGTTTTCTAATACTGAGTTCAGATTTGAGTTGCTAGATGAATTGGGACAGCCTTTAGTCTGCTCCTTAATCCAGCATCCTAATCAAAGTTTGTTTATTAACAGTCATAAAAAGTCCACCTTGTTTCCCCCCCAATAGTATAAACTTTATACTATAAAGTGATGTAACCACTTACCCTAGCAGGCGGATGTTAAAGGAAAAAACTAACAACTTAACTTGTTAGGAAGTTTTTTTTTTTTCTGTCGCTTGTATTTTCGTTTCCGCCTTTTGCTAGCTTTGTTTTTACCGCGTGCTCAACGGCGCGACGCGGGATTGGCTGCTCCACGCTT
>NW_015150676.1:196640-201455 GCF_000732505.1 Cyprinodon variegatus | reverse complement strand
GGTGGACTCAGATTTCAGCTTTCAAAAACCTACAATGCAGCAATTGAGTTGATTCCTTCCTGCTATCATCATAACCCCAAACCCTTTACAGGGGAACAGAAGATCTCGCCTATTCAGCCAGGCTAACAATCCCCTTTAATGACCCTCCTTTCAGAGACATAGACAGGTATGGAGCACTGCAGTGTAATAAAAGCCAAATGACCCCAATTCCAAAGGGGTGGACCTGTTCGCCTGTTCCAAATTTGCACGTTTTCAAAACAAAAGCAAGGCTTTGTTGGGCTACTGCATAAAACCTGGAACTCAACGCTATTTCTGACATTTTGAATTGAAAAAGCTTCCTAGATGGAAGAGAAACGTCTTCAAACTTGGAAACAAAGTCCGGTGGGTTTTTTGGGGGGAATGATTGATTGATTTAATTTTATTTTTTACATCCATACATTTTGTTTCTGCTGTCAAAAATGTAATTTAGAAAATCTATAATCACAGTTCTGATTAGTAGGAATCTAATTTTGACCAATAAGAGTCCTACTTTAGTGAAGGAAAAACAGAGAGGAGAGCGCTTTAATAAATGACACAATGGCCTGCCATAGCTAAGCTGCTGGGGAAAATACCAAGGATGATGAAGAAGATGATGACGTTGTCAGAGCTGACAGCGGAGGAAGAGGAGGGGCAGCGGTGATAGGTGTGAGATAATAGCAAAGCGGTATGGAAGCAGCTGCGTGAATCAGAGCAGCTGATGTGGATGTTCAGGTGACTGCGGGCTGCTCCTCACTGCCTGTGGCCGGACCCCAGCTGCTCCACTTGCCTCAGAGAGCAGGTCAGGCTGTCACAGGGATCCATAAACTCAGGTAGGCTGCGATAGTTTTTACCCTGTTATCTCCAAATAATCGTGTAACATTATCAATCAATACGCGAATCCTTTAACAAGCTACTGCTAAAAAACGTAGACATTTTATATTGTCAAGTTGAGCTAGCCTGATAAGCTAGCAGGGGGATTTCGGTCAGCTTTTGAGCGAAAGTAACACCAACCAATCAGATTTCTTCCTCACAGCTGCTGTCAGATATTCGACCAATGAGGGCGAAGGGAAGGCGGGGCTACGGGTCATACTAACGTGCTTACTGAAAGTTCCATCGGTGCTGTTTACAACAGTGCAGCGGATTTGTTTATGCAACTCAGCTGATAGAAGGAAAGCAGGACAGCCAGCTGCCATGTTAGCCTCATTCAGGACGGCTTCTCACCGCTATTTAGACATTAATAACAATAACTGCACTCCAAACGCCTTTATTGTTGACACATTAACCGATTTAAGGTTAGCTGGGACCAGCCTCCAGACGAAGGATTAGCGAACGAAACAAAAAACCGAACTAAATTCTCCTTATAAAGCAGATAAACAAGTGGTCCTGTAGTAAAAACATGGCGGAATGTTCTGGGTTGGTTTTTCTGCTCTTTCCTCTAGTGACCCAAATACTGTTGACCCAAAGACGCCCACACTGACCATGTTTTATGGCTTCAGCATTTTCGATTGTTACGTCATGTTTTACAGTTCAGCCCCAGTGCTTTCTACCTTTCAATCAACGACTTTGATCTACACAGAATCAGTGGAGAGAGCAGATGATAAGGCTGATGGGAAGGAGCCCCTTTAGATGAACAGGGAAACATGCTTGTTTACATCGATCATTGCTGTTTGTCTGAAAAATGCAAAGTATCTGACAGCTGCAATCCTAACAAAGGCTTTTTTTTTAGTTATTATTGAGAAGAAGCTAAATATAACTTGTATAATTTATCATCTACTGGAATTTTTCTGCTGTTAAAAGGGAGTTTTTCCTCTCCACTGTCGCTACAAGCAATCAACTGGTTTACCTTAGACAGAAAACTTTGAATCAATCTGACTGGATGATCTGGTGAACCTTGAGATGACGTGCTGTGATGAATTGGCACTATATAAATAAACTGAACTGAATTAAATTATAAATGAATAATTTGTTTTAACTGGTTTATCAGCAGTAATAAAGAACAGATAGTTCAGAAGGTGCAAAGACATCAGATGTGCTTCATGCACAGTTGATTCACTTTCAAAATGTATTTAGTGTCCATTTATTTATTTATTAAATGTATTTATTTTCTTTAATCCCATTTTCTACAAAGTAAATTTGTTATGTGACAGATAAGATTTCAGCAGCTCAATAAATGTTTAGCTTACATCAAAAGTAGAACTGCAACTAACGATTATTTAGCAAATCGATTAATCTGTTGATTCTTTTTTCGGATGAATCGATTAATAATCAGCAAAAGGTTCCTTAAAAAAGATTTTTTACTAACTGAAACCAGTTGAAACTAAATCTTTTCCCATGGAGGAGTTCTGGATAGACCAGATTGACAGATGAAAAATGTTTTTTCATCCTAAATGCAAAATGTTTATCTATTTTTAATACAATCTTGGTATAATTCCTGCTCTAAGTGGGTCCCTCTGTTAGCTAAAGGCCTTATTAAGAGCCTCTATACTCCAGTTAACGATTAATTGATTATTAAATGATTTAATTATTTCAATAATCGATTAATCTGATTAATTGTTTCAGCCTTAATAAGAAGTTATCATATTTTTATTAGACAAAGCCTTCTGCTTTGCATCAGAACATAAACTGATCAAAGACTTTTATTTGGGTTAAATTCTTCTCATGGGTCCAACTCTTAACAATCGCTGCCTGTGAGTGGCTTTGGTTTTACTCTTGCCTCGTGGTATCATCTCCATCTTACTGAAAAATACACAGATCATCACCAGGTATTGAATGCACGGCTGAAATAAGTTGGTTTGACTCAAAGACAGACAGGACTCTGAGTCACCTTCAGATAAAATGATTTTCTGGATGTTTCTTTAGAGAAATGAGCCCAATAGAACTGTTCTGGCATAGAACTAGCATCTTTTGCAGGATGTTTTTATTGGGCAGGCTGGTTTCTTTGCTGCTTATTTTGTCACATTGGCTGCTCTCCAAACTCTCCTTCTTCATGCAGGCCTGCTCATTCTTGCCTGCTGCCTTGACTGATCAAGCTCTGCACTGGTGGCTCTCACTTCTGTAGTGGATCCTTCAGGCCAAGACATTCCTAAAGCCAGCTCGATATTCTTGAAAACTCCTAAATGCTGAAGTTCTTGAGCTTTCAGGGTTGCATCAGCTTTCTTCCCAGTAGATGGAAATAAAACGACGGCTGCTTATTTTCTCTGTGTTAAACGATGCTGCATCATTTCAGCTCTTCTGTCTCCAAGTTCAACTCTTTAATTAGACCTAGACTGACATAGACTTGGGCTATGTTCCCACAGCAGCCTGAAGTGACCCAAATCCAATTTTTTTTTTTTTTTTTTTTTTTGCACACATGCGACCTCGATCTGATCTTTTCATTACAGTCTGAACAACACAGATCCGATACGAATCTGATCTTTTCAAATCCGACCTGTGTCTGTACGGCCAGATCGCATTCATCCGAACTGAACACCATTAATACCCGACAAAGGGCACTATTCTGGGTCTTGCTACGCAGAAGTTGCAAGCAAAACAACAACCATGGCAGATGATGATGCAGAGAGCAGTATTTATGTTTAATCCTCTTGAAAAGATTGAGTTTTTAACGTTGGGAGAGATCACTAGATGTTCTCCAGCACTACCATCCATGTTTACTTCCATAAACACAGAGCACGCTCGCTATATGTGACGTCATTGCGTCCTCTACTGCGCATGCGGGACACTTGCGTTGTATGACTTCACACAGAAGATCACATACAAGTCGCATATATTTGGAAATGTGAACAGCAACGCAAAAAAAAAAAATCGGATTTCACAACAAAATCAGAATAGAGCATCAAGGCCTGAGGTGTGAATGTAGCCTTTGTCTAAGTCTAAGTAAGTCTAGACTTAATTAGGTTGATGAAGTGGTTTTAGCTGGACCCCAGTTACCCAGAGTGCTGAATGAATGGAACAAAATTATTTGTTTTTATTGAAGCTTTCAGAACAATTTTGCATATAAAGAAAAAAACAAAACAAAACCATCATGATGATCATGTCAAGAACTGAGGGAAGATTAATAAAGTCATCTAAATACTCTTCTAAACTCCCTGATTATGTCCAGTGATTGTGGTGGTTGGTTAACTGTGGCTGAGTGACAAAGAAAAGTTCATTTCCTGTCCTTATTAACTAGGTCTCCCAGGTTGTTTGTGTGCTGATCCCTTTAATGGTATGTGTCCTGCCTGCAGATGGGTCAGGCACTGTGGAGGCTTCCTCCCAGACAACAGCAGCAGCTTCAGGAAGAGCTGGCCGACCGCCTGACGGAGAGCGGAGGAGGAAAACAAGACCAAGGTATTTCTACCGCCTTCCTTCTACAACCCACAGTTATCCTGAATCCTTTGAGGGGGAAAAAAAAGAAGCTAAATCTGAGATTTAAAACATGAAAGAAGAGATGGAAGATATAGATACCTCTATATGATTTATTACCTCATGTTTTCACTGCTGACCGGAGAAATATCCGCCCTGTTTTACTGATGATAGACTTAAAAAATCATCACTGCAGGCAGAAAGTTGCAGATATTTATAATGGAAACAATGACTGCATCCTTACAGATGAAAATGGAAACTTTTCACCAGAGATAGAAAATGGATAAAGAATATATCTGTCTATAAAGTAAAGAAACTAGACATATGATTCTTTTTTTTTACATTTAACTTGATGAATTGTTGTTTTAACAAATAAATAAGGAAGAAAATTAAAAAGTAGAAGGAAACATGCATGATGGGTCTTCTTAAAGGTATAGTGGAGGATGTTCTATTTCC
>NW_015150676.1:189547-196189 GCF_000732505.1 Cyprinodon variegatus | reverse complement strand
GGATTCTGATTTCAACCGTTGCGTATATTAGCTGCTACATATGAATCAAGATGCTATGACCGAAAAAATGTGATTGACAGTTGACCGTTGATATATGATTGGCTGAATTTAGGTGTTCAGGCTGACGTAGAACTAACTGGCCTGCAGAAGATAACGGGGGAAAAAACACAGATTTTAAGACAGGATTTTTTTTTCTTTTTTATAGAAATGTTCTAAATTTTGGGACAATATGATCTGATAAAGAGTAGATTTATATACATGTTTAAGCCAGAATGATTTGACATTTAAATATGGTTTCCCTACGACCTAAAACATGGATGCCCTAAATTGAGAGCTTTGGTGGACAGATTTTAATTTTTTATATAGAAACTTTTTAGTCGATGTGCTGCAGTCAGTGTCTGATGGCATTTCCTGCTTTTTCTATCAACATCATTCTATATCATTTCTGACAAAACATTAAGAATATATTTAAAGTTCCCTTTTCATTCATATTTCAATCTGTTTTCTCATCAATGTGCGAGAGGAGAGGTAATTCTCAGCATCACACGTGTTCAGTCTGACATAGTGGAAAAATTGCAAATCTTCTTTTGCAATTTAAGTAAACTTTTAAACAGTGTGCACGAAGAGAAATAGGTGTTCTCTATCAGGACTGGGTGCATTTGCATTTTTTTTAAGTTGACAGGTCTTTTAAAAACTTTGTAAAAAACCTCCACTATACTTTTTAAGGGATTTTTATATAAACCTTCATTTTGTTTAGACCAGTTGTACCTCAGCTGGAGGCGCTCCTCCTAGTGGTTGTGCAGTGTAATTGCATGTGCATGTTAGAAATTATTTACTTAATGACCCATTTTGAGATGTTTTATTTAATGATAGCAGTGTTGGATTCTGTTACTAAGTAAAATAAAACACTAAATGTGAAATAATAGATTTTTGAAGATTGAAGTGGCCTGAAAACTATGAAGAGGAGCTTAACGAAGAAAGTTTGGAAACCACTGGTCTAAACTATTTCATCATTTTATCATGATTTGTATCAAGACACTTTGTTTTGTTGAAAAGGTTAAAGTTGATGAAAAAGGATCAAATCTTTTCCTTCATTTTCTAAAGCTATTGAAGTTGTCCTGCAGCCATTTAAAGTATTTCCTCAATGTTTTCCTTTTTTTCCATTAGGGAGAAATGGCGGCGGCGGCCAGAGAAGACATCCGCAGCACTGTTACAGCCCAGACATCTATCATCTGCTAAAGACGCGCAGAGGTAAAAAAAAAAAAAACATCAAGCACACAACTGCCTCTAAACTTTGATTCACACGGCAAGATGGAGAACTTTTTAAAACCTAAGAGAGAGACCATGAACCTGACGATGAGAGAGAAATCTGAGATCAGACGGATTTAGGCCTGCAGCGTTTGACCATAACACATCACCTATGAACAGAGTATATGCAGGGGTCAGACCAGAAATCTCACCACATCTCTGGAGATCAAACATCAGAGTAAATAAACATGGCCGACGATAAAGAAGCAAAGGCGATTTCTTTTTTTTTTAGGTTTTATTTTGATGGAGAAAAACATTATATTAAAGGGAAAGTCTGGTCAGCAAAGGAATAATAAATGGATCATTATTTATACCTAAAACTAATACGTCTGTGGTGATCTAATGAATTTAGAGTTAATCAGTAAAAAAATAAAAACTATTTTCATCGCGATCCTTGAGTCTGGGAGCGGCCATTTTTGCCCAAATATAGTAGCCCCTCCCACCTGCCATCTTCCAGCAGTGACGTCACGGTGCGGTTAGCCTAGCGCCATTCTCCCCGCTTTACAAGCTAAATCAATGGGAACTACTAGACACATCTGCAATCAACAACAATTATTGAAGATTTCCAGAGGACTTCACCATTGAAATTCACCAGAGCTATAGTGAAACTGACAATGCCCACGTGCATGGCAGCTGGATGATGGAGTACATCAGAAAAAAGTGGAAAAAAGTACGTTTATTTCACCTTTCTGATTCCTGACCCTCCACGGACGGGTTGGTCGTTGGATCGCCAACTTGAAGAGGGAGGATTTGCCATCGAACTTCTGGCCAGAGAAAAAACCCGTAATATGTAGCCAACATTTGGAAGAAGAATGTTTTCAAGATGACTTGGATAATAGCGCGTTGTGACAAACACCAGATACAGCACTGGGACTTGATCAACAGCCGATACCGCACCGTGACGTCACTAACCAGTTGGTGGCAGTAGTGTTCTTTGACAAACATGGATGCCTCCAGTAAAGCACATTCAAATGAAAATTACTCTTAATTAAAAACACTTTTTTGAACAGTAATAATTTCCTATTTAAAGCACTTCCAGAAGTTTGAATTCTGAATATGAGCGGACTTTTCCTTTGAGAAAAGAGGAGGGGAGTCGGAGCGAACAGGCGAGTTGTTTATTTCTGATTGGCTAAACGTCACATTCAACAGGCTGCGTCCTTATCTACGCCAGAGCAGACCTGATCGCTCTGTCACAGCAGGATGTTTAATTAAATGTATCTTTAGAGCCGTCCAGTTGTCCTGCTGTGTCAGACAGAGATTTCACACAGTGAGAAACGAGGCGTTTATTGATGGTCATGAAAAAGCCAGAATAAGAACAAAGGTCATCTTCAACTATTTAAACCCAACACGGACCTCAGGTCTCGTTGTCCGTAGCGGACGTCACACCTGCAGAAGGAAACCCAGCATTAGCAGCAGGGCAGAGAGCACGCTGAATCCAGCAACAGGCTGGGAGGGGCAGTATTTCTAATACAATAAGTATTTGAAATGCGTATTTCAAATTCGTCAGGGTTTCCACGGGTCATTAAAAATCATTAAAAGTCATTATATTATTTTTTTTAAATTAAGGCCTCAATTGGCATTAAATTTCATTAAATGTGATTATTGTGGCATTTAAAAAAAAACGTTTGTACAAACAAATTCCTCAGATATATCAGATCTAACTTTTTCCGCGTGTTTGTGCAGAACTGCTTCCCGTTGATCGTAAAGCCGTATGTTCGGAAAATAAGCTTGAGGCAGAGAAAAAGCTGGAGAATAAGAAAATGCAAATTTAAACAAAAGGGGCACGAAAACCTGATTGGCTGCTCCCCTTCACTGCAAAAATTATCTAGAAATTAGTAAAAAAAATCTTATATTAAGTGCATTTACCTTTATTTTAAGTAGGTAAAAAAGATGATTTTCCAATGGAATGAGTATTTTTTATTCTTAAAGTAAGATAATTAGATAATAGACATTTGAAATATGTACCTTTTTTTTGTTATATTAAATGTAAATTGTCTTGTTTCATTGGCAAAGCGTCTCACTCTCCTACTTAATTCAAGAAAAAAAAATCACTTTTTTAAAGTAAAATTTACTTATTTAGATTACCTTTTTTGCAGTGTGTTTTTTTCAGTGTTCCCAGTTCTGACCAGCACCATGGACCCTGATTGGATCAAATATCTGAAATGCTATAAAAACAAACCCTCTAAAATAATCCTGTATTCGCATACAGCAGTGGCTTGACTGCCTGCACACCTGCCTGGCTGCCACTAGGGGGAGTGCCAACATTGTTCCCTGCTGATCCAGATGCATCATTTCATTGGATATTTTTAATAAAGTTATTTTGTTTTTTCCTCTACTATGCATCTGTTTAACAGGATCAATACAAAAATGAAGCAGTCTCCCCCTAAAACTCACAGCAATCCCTCCTGGTTGATGATGCGAAGGCATATTTTTTGAATGTCTCCATACGTGTTTTATTGTCTGTAGGTAAAGAGCAGCGCGGGTTCATAGACCTGGAAATGCTCCCTCCTGAGCTGGGCATCACCATCCTCTCCTACCTGAATGCTACTGATCTGTGTCTGGCTGGTTGTGTGTGGCAGGACCTGGGACATGATGAATATCTGTGGCAGGGGTACGCAGCCTGTTCCCAATCAGGTTACGCTTTTTATCCTGAACTTATGTCGTGTTTTTCATGTCTTTTTGTTTTATAATCCCGTCAGGCTGTGTAAGTCCACATGGGGACACTGCTCTATATACAACAAGAGGCTACCTGCTGGCTTCTCATATCGAAGACTCTACCTGCAGCTAGACGAGGGCAGCCTGACATTCAACGCTAACCCACAGGAGGTCAGCCTGCCCATATACCCACTGTCACCAACTCCACAGCAAGGAAAGTCGCTATTGGCTGTCCTATCAGGCGCTAGATGATGTCATCACCTAATTTGCATAACTCATGTCATCCGGCTAAAGATTCTGAATACCTACAATAGTTGGGCAGCACAGAGAGATAGGATAGCTGGGAGGAAGAAACACGGTGTTTCATAGAGAGTTTTACAAAAACAAGGAAAGAAAAATGCATATAATTCAGCCATTTAGTTCACACTACATGACAACTGGTGATATAAATGAACACTTAGTTGTTGCATCCATCAAAAAAAATAAAAAAAAAAACACAAAGAAGAAAAAAGTAGCAGCAGTGCAATGGAGACGGAGGAGCAGAAGAGGACAGAATTAAGGCTGATTTATGCTCAGAAACCAGGTGCGTGTGTCGCACTTAACGCAGATATGACCCCGCCCCTTCTGCAGACACTCTTCTGCACCTCTCCCAAATAGTAGGTGACCGCAGACAGGAGGCCTCTGATTGGTCAGTTCTACATCCACTCTACACTATGCGTATTTCCTGTTTGTCATGTCATTGGAGCCATTTTGTTTATCTGAACAAAACATCAGGATGGGTTTGATGCATTTACAATCTATTTCAATGATACACAAATTTTAAAAGGCCTTCTTTATCCTTTTACCTCTTTAGAGTGTTGTGATATTAAAAGCCTGTGTTAAAGTGGCTGCAATGCAGCTCTTATGCTACGTTCATGCCTAAAGCAGCAGAGGCAGCAGGAGCAGCTTACATGCAAAGTTGACGTGCATCAAGGCGCAGAAAAACGTCCCGCAGCGCGTCTAGAGCAGCTGAAGCAACGTGTCATGAGTTTCAGAAGCAGCAGCAGCTGCTGGAGTTGGAAAACTTGAACTTTCGCTGCTCGATGCGCCACATCAACCAATCAGAGAAGCTGATCTGGGAGCTGGTAGGGAGTCACACAAAGCACTGCTGATGCAGAGCGCTATGATCACTCCTCTGAAACAGTTTATTAACGCCTACATTGACTTAAAATGTAGAAACCTGCTGGAAAAACATGTTCACTTTTATTATCCTGGTTTCTGCAGTTTGGGTTAAATATGGGAAAAAGGCCAGAGGCTGCATTTAAAGGGGATTCCCAGTGACAGCGCACCGCCAGTATGTGGGGGTCTGAGCTGCTCCCACAGAGGAATAATATTTGAAGGCAGGATGGTAATCTGGATGAACTGACTGCACAGATGAATTTTTCAGGTGGATTTTCTCACTTAAAAACATATTAAAACTACTTTTTACCCACTGATCACAGCTAATATAGCTGCCATTGTTGCAGGTAAATAAAGGATAGAGTAGCTCCGCCCAACGCGCATCAGACCCACTTTCTGACCGCACAGCTGGAGCAGCAAAGATGCTTCAGCTGCGCGTCAGAACTAAACTTGTACAGAAATGAAGCAGCAGGCGCGTTTTTGCTGCTTAAACTGTGAAGCATTAGGTTATTTGGATTTTCAAAACAGAACCAGTCCTAAGCCTCTTCTTTCCCACAGAAAATTCCAGGTTAACGTGTGTTTTTCAAACACGGGTCGACCCGCTAACAATCGTCGTTTGGCTCTCTTCCCACTAGCAAAAAAAGCTGTGTCTAACGCCTCGCTGGCAAGCTGTGTGGCCTCTGCCCCGCCATGGCTATGTGTCTGGTAACAACATCAACCTGTGTTAAGCCTGGTTTATGCTCAGAAACCAGGCCGTCTCCCTCTGATTGGTCAATTCTACATCTGCTCTACACTATGCATATTTCCTGTTTGGTGCCTAATGGCAGAAACTCTGGCTGTAGTGCCTTCCACAACACCTGGCACACCTCAGACACTATTCCAGGCACCGTGCAGGATGCTAGTTTGTAGCTCTATGCGACGGTCTGTTGGTTTGCACCTGAAGCCAAAACACGCAGCGCCACGGCCAGTCTATGGGGAACACTCACAGGTGAACTGTGCGTCGTTCGGCGTTAGATGAGGGGTTGTAGACGGCGAACAAGCTAACCAAACCGACTCACGGACACCCACAATCCTAGCTAGTTCCTGATTGTCCCTCTTGCGTTGGGGAGTGGAATAACATAACGCAGACCACGTTACAAAATTGGGTATGAATCGAAAATATCTATGTCCTACCTGAGACAAGATAACTGCGGCACACTGCAGCGGGAGGATAACCAGCCCTTTAGTTGTGGGTCCAAACTGCAGTTATTCTATGTCAGAAAACAGTGTCAGTTAAAAATTATTTTCATGATTCAATGTTGCAATCTAGGAAGGGATTAGGTGCAGCTTTGCACATTTAATTTCCAATCTGGATTCAAAGTGGAAAGGTTTACTCTCTCTGCTGCAGCGCAGGCAGCCTGCTCTATATGATGACAGCAGAGAGGAAGGCAGGCTTATGATCGGCTCGCACAGGAGGACAGAGTTCAGTGCTTTTATGTTGCCAAAGTTTTCATTAACACAGAAAAAAGTCTCTAGATTTGG
>NW_015150676.1:187862-189117 GCF_000732505.1 Cyprinodon variegatus | reverse complement strand
TTAGCAGCAGAAGCGCTAGGTTGGCAACACTGCCTACACCCTGTGAGGCTCCAGCCTCATGCTTCCTCCTCCCTGTGTCTCCTTCTAGGGCATCAGCTACTTCATGTCTAAAGGAATCCTGGTGGATCACCCTACAGAGTTGGCCAAGTTCATCTTCTACACCAGAAGGCTCAACTGGAAGATGCTGCGGATTTACCTGGATGAGAGGTGAACACATAAACACTGATTAGAATAAGACTGGAAACATTTCCTTCCTCTGTGCTTCTGCAGAGAGGAAACCATGGAACCTGCAGGACATCCATGAGAAACCTGAACCTGTTTAGATCAATCTCATGAGAGCTGCTTTGTCTGCAGGCGGGACGTCTTGGACGAGTTGGTGACGCTCCATAACTTCAGCAACCAGTTCCTCCCGAATGCTCTGAGGGAGTTTTTCCGCCACATCCACGCCCCCGAGGAGAGGGGGGAGTATCTGGAAACGCTCATCACCAAGTTCAGCCACAGGTTTTGTGCCTGTAACCCTGGCCTGGTCCGTGACCTCGGCCTTAGCCCTGGTAGGAACCTAAGCCGCATACTGAACATATTTAGGGAATTCCTTTTTCGTGATCCATCAATAATTGATCAGAGTTTGCTTCCAGGAATCTAAAAACTTCTGTAATTGTTAATAAACTACAAGCTTTGTTTAGGTTGTAGTTGATACAGACTGCAGGACCAGCCGTAGGAGGGTTTACCTGACATGTTAGAGACTTTCTCTCTAACCATAGATGGCAGCTGATAAAAACATCTGAGATGCAGAAGCAGACCGGCCACAATTACTGCCTAAGCTGTCACAGCTGGAAGTACAGAAACTAGACCTTGGATTTTAGTCCTATCTGACCCTCAGCCCCATCCTCCACCTCTTTGATCTGTTCTTTCCAACTAATAGCATCTCTGCATGCTTTACACCTGGGATCGCTCTGCTGGATTCTTCAGCTTCAGGCTGCTGGTCTAGTTCTGGTGCAGAAATCAGAGCCACGCTGAGAAAATTCAGCCCTTTAGTTGAAGCAGCTCCTACTGGTTAACAGGATGTACTGCAGCCAGAGGGACCTTTGGTTTGCTTGTTTGGTCACTTTGAGATAATTCAAACAGATTAAACAGTCAGATTGATTCAAGAGAGCACATCCAGTTAGTTACAGTCAGAGAAACAGGATTACACTGAAAAAGAAGCCGATCTCCAACATCTATAAACAAAGGTGTTGATGGCAGCAGCACAGCTGAT
>NW_015150676.1:184140-187462 GCF_000732505.1 Cyprinodon variegatus | reverse complement strand
TCTGCCTCACGGACTAAAACTGGTAGTTGGTTCCACAGGAGAGGAGCCTGATAACTAAAAGATCTGCCTCCCATTCTACTTTTAGAAATTCTAGGACCCACTAGTAAACTAGATTGTTGCTCTCAATTTTATATAGAGGTATCAGATCAGGAGAGAAGAATAGAAACTTCTAACATCATTTATTTAAAGAAAAGGTCTCTGAAGTACTTTCAGCTTCTTGCTCTGCTTTCTGTTCTCTGACATTAAACCCGATTAAACATAATTTCCCTGATTATTTTATGCAGCGATGACTTTCTCTCTTCCTTTGCAAAAGCCTCAGACTTCATGCCCAAAACTCTCAGAGGGATTTAGACACTAAAACATAAGACAGGATAAAGATTAGAGAATCAGCAGGATAGAAGGATTAAACTTTGGGACAAACTAACGATAGTCTACTGCTTTTTATGTTCAGCTCAGATTGGCCAGTCTGGAAAGGAGGTTTGCCTCCATAATCCCAGGCTTCAGTCCTGTCAGCCAGGCGTGACGTTTCCCACTTGAGAGAAGCTGATCCCTCATTTGGTTCTCCTTAAGTCTTTGGGCCTTCTTCTAGTAGCAGGATTAGTATAAAGGCCTTAATCCTAGGATTGGAACAGATGAGATTATTTACATTTTCCTGCAGACAAAAAGAGACACTGAACCAGTAAAGATGTCTGAAGTAAAGTCATTCCTGCTGGGTTCTGACCGTAGCTGTGTGCTTGCTCCCTGCAGACGCCGTCTACGTGCTGTGCTACAGTCTGATCCTACTGTCCATCGACCTCACCAGCCCACACGTGAAAAACAAAATGTCAAAGAGGGAGTTCATCAGGAACACTCGGCGAGCCGCTCACAACATCTCTGAGGACTTCGTAGGCCACCTGTACGATAACATCTACCTGATCGGCCATGTGGCCGCGTAGCAACGGGTCGTCTTCCTGATCCAGGAGGGACGCCCACACCGTATGGCTGCTACTGCTTTAACAGAAAGGTTGTCATACCGGTAACATTTGGAAGAGAAGAGACTTTTTGCTACCAAATATCAGTAGTTTGTAGTTTTTAATCAAAGGTGAAGGTGAAGGTTGTGGAGTTTGCCTCAAACCACAAACTCTAAAAACTGGGTTTTTACAGAAGTTCTGATTTTTGCACTGAAATACGAGGAGGAGGAAGAATGAAGATGAGAGAGAAGGCACTGCCCCCAGTCTGCTCCAGCTGCCAGGACACAGCTGCTGGCGTCCCACTATGACCCGATCTAAAGACGGATCTATGACCGGGTCTACGGCCCGATCTGCGACAGGGTCTAAAGCCTGATCTACCATTCGCTCTATGAACAGCTCCCAGCCTCATCATAACCCTGATCACCCAGAAAGCTGAAACCTTTCTCTACCACTGCTCACATGGTGACCTAGAAACACCGTAGAAGGTCTGTTTAGGTTCAACGAAGATGTTAATGAAACCTGTTTGGTTCCAAAATGAAGACGACCTGCTGGGTTTCATGTATCAACGTCTTCCATAATATCTGACTGTTTGGACAGGAGGTGCTAAGCTAAGCTAACATAAAGCTCTGTGAGCATGGAGGCTAATGCATCATTAGCTGTTGATGCAGAAGGAGCAGCTTCATCCAGAAGGGAAAGCACAGAGATGAAACCTGGTGGTTGTTGGATGGAATTGGATCAAAATGTAAATGATCTGTTCTGATATTTATTGAATGGACTGAAGCAGCAGGATTACTCAGTTTTCATCAACAGGTGCTATCAAAATAAGCTGATCTGGGGGTTAAAAACACTACGGTTAGCGAACGTCAGCATTCATGATAACAGCAGGCAGACGGAAGGTTTTCTTTTCCTGTTTAACTTCCTCCAACAGCCTGAAAGAGTCCAGATCCACTCTGAGCACCATAAGGAGGAGGAAGAGCGCTGTGCTTCTAGAAGGAACCTTTGTTCTGCTGGTTGTTTCCATAAGCTCTGCTGTCTGCAGTGATAAATTATAAATCCCATCATTTTAATCCCAAAATCTACAAACCATCTTTTTGCTCCGTTCTCTGTCCTCCTGGATCTTACAGGTGGAGATACACACATCGACTCTTTTTCTCTATTATGTTGATTTACAGCTAATTCCTGCCGTAATCCCATAATAACCCACACTACTGCTTCAGCTGAATCCAGAGAGAGGATGACAGAGGACGCCTTTATGCTGATTTTATTTATTTATATAGACGTGTTTATCCTGATATGTGGATGATCTGAAGTGATGGATTACATGGTCCGTGTTTTTGGTTTCTTTTTAATGGAGGATGGAAAGTATGGAAGCCTGTTAGCCTGAAGCCAAGCAGCTGGCGGAGGCTGGAGAAATGTATCTAAACCAATAAAATGACAAGTGGCTTGGTAGAGTTGGTCTTCATTCCTTTAAGTCTGTGAAATCCCAGCAGCTGATTGGAGCAGATGGGTCACCAACATGGTGGCCCTCAGGAACCACCTGTCCTGCTTCTGAAACTTAATTTAATCCCCGTTGTTCTTTATTCCTCACATTTGACTTTAGGTTGATGGGGAAAAAAAGACATAAAACAGTAAAAAATAAGTTAATTAATTGAAGTGACCTCTGACCCCTCAGGTCCAAAGGTCAGTACAGGTTCCACAAGGTTGGTAAAACCCTGGATCTGAGAGACTTTAAGCCCAGTGAGTGTAACCATGGCAGCAAATATGATGGCACTATAGGATTTATTCAGTTTCAGAAAACTTTATTGGTCCCAAACGGCTATTAATTAGTAGCAAACCACCTAGCAGAACATCACAGACAGTCACTGGCTGTGTGTCACTCCCAACACTTTAGACAGGAGTAGATGATCAAAGAGGAATATGGTCCATAACCATGAAAATAGGTCACATTTCAAAAAGGTCTAACTTACTATTTAACACACTCCCATCAGAATTCAAGTGTTCAGTCACAGAGAATATGAAAGAGTTGAATAAACCATTAGTTTTCCAAAAAGATGCGTCATAGTTACGTCCTGAAGGCATGAGTGAAACCTTTAGTCTTCTTTAGCTCCGCCCACAGAGACAGCAACTCTGGTTGTTTAAAGGAAAAGTCTGCTAATATTCAGAATTCAAACTTCTGAAAGTACTTTAAATATGAAATTTATTCCATACTGTTAAAAAAATTATCAGTGTTTTTAATTCAAAGTAATTTTCATGTGAATGTGCTTTACTGGAGGCATCCATGTTTGTCAAAGAACACTACTGCCACCTACTGGTTGGCTGCTCACACTGAGCCTGGTTCTGCTGGAGGTTTCTTCCTGTTCAAAGGGAGTTTT
>NW_015150676.1:181879-182622 GCF_000732505.1 Cyprinodon variegatus | reverse complement strand
CGTCCGTCCATCCATCCATCCATCCATCCATCCATCCATCCATCCATCCATCCATCCATCCATCCATCCATCCATCCATCCATCCATCCAGGGAGACGTCCAGGAGGCGTCCTAATCAGATGCCCGAGCCACCTCAACTGGCTCCTCTTGATGTGGAGAAAACTCATTTCAGCCGCTTGTATCCGGGATCTCCTTCTTTCAGTCATGACCTATGGTCATGAACTTTGGCTCATGACCATAGATGAGGGTAGGAACGTAGATCAACCAGTAGAGCTTTGCTTTTTGGCTCAGCTCTCTCTTCACCACAACAGACTGGTACAGGGCCCGCTTCACAGCAGATGCTACACCAATCCGCCTATCGATCTCCCGCTCCATCTTCCTCGCATTTGTGAACAAGACCCATAGATACTTAAACTCCTCCACTAGGGGCAGTACATCCTCCCCAACCCAGAGAAGGCACTCTTTTCCCTATGTAGCTACCAGATCTGCTCGGGCCCTGCCCCTTCTTATGATGAAACTGTATTGCACCTGTTTCTTAAGAATCAAAACTCTTTTGGACAAATTATTATTAAATGGTAAATGGTAAATGGCATGTACTCATATAGTGCCTTTTTTTTCAAGTCAGGAGACCTGACCAAAGCGCTTTACACTACATTCATTCACCCATTCACACACACACTCACACACTGATGGTGGCAAGCTACATTGTAGCCACAGCCCATATTTGCTATCATTTTACATTT
>NW_015150676.1:171910-180848 GCF_000732505.1 Cyprinodon variegatus | reverse complement strand
CCAATGGAATTTCCCATTGGGAACCTGCTAGCACTAAGTTGCTAACTAGTTAGCAAGATGCTTCCGACAAACTGGACAAAATTCCCTTTGAAAAATGGCCCCTAACACAGACCAACACATCTGAAGTACAATAATTCAAATAATTTCAAGATTACCATTTTCTGTTGAGCTGTTATGCACAGTTCCCCTAAATCTCCTTCCCTGATGACAGGGGTCTTCAAAATTTTTCAGGCCAAGGACCCCCAAACTGATGGCGAGATGGACCCCCTAATTATATATATATATATATATATATATATATATATATATATATATATATATATATATATATATATATATAATGAATAACATTGTTTTATATGAATTTGGTCCTATAGTCACTCTGTTACAGATGGAATAATTTAACAAGAAATTTCGAACTGGGATTATTAAAAATATTCGGATCATTGATGACTGAAAGACATCTTCTGCCTCCATTTATCTGTTTACCACAGTGTGTTGAATTCATGTTAATGTAAATTTAAAGACATTTCACTTGGTGGAAAAAATTGAAGGGGGGGATATAAAAAGAAAGTCTAACCAACCAAAATTTCGAGACCCCCCTTGCAGTACCCCTGTGGCCCCCCTAGGGGTCGTGGACCCCCTGTTGAAGACCTCCGCCTCATGAGGTTCAATGGAGAGGACTGGGGTTTCCTGTCTCACTCAAAAATGTGGACTGGACAATTTGGCACACAAGACTCACGGTTGTGGGTAAATGTACTTTATTTTTCTAAGGAATGGTTGTTTCCATTAATAAATGGGTAGCATATCTATAATTTACCCATAATTTTATAATTTCCTGGCTAAATGCAACAATTGAGGACATTTCAGATGTTTTGCATAGATTATATTTACCGCTGCATAGAATCGCTTCTTTCAGTGTGAGATTTCACCATCAAAGTGAGGACCACACTGCAAAAACCTGAAAAAAACGGTATACTTGAAATAAGGAAACAATTTTTCTTTCTCGTTTTAGGCATAAATCATCTTATTCAATGTGCAAATAGTGTCACAGACCTGCATTCCCATTTTTCAATGCAAAGTTATGCAGTAATAAGGTTTGAACTGAGTTTAGGTTGGGTTCAAGGTTAGATATATCTTTGCATTGTTAGAGTGAGGGTCTATGTTAGACCATAGAAATCAATAGAAGTTCCTTTAAGGATAGCAGGATAAAGGGTGTGTGTGTGTGTGTGTGTGTGTGTGTGTGTGAGTGAGAGCTTGGAAGCGGTTTGGACGGCGGTTTTCAAGGTTAAAAGGGGACAAGAGTCTGAAGAAAGTGAGTGAGCAACTTCACAAAGATGTGTTCATGTTTGAGATCAAACAGGCAAAGACTAAATCCTCTCCAGACACAATATGACCTTTGACACCTGACCTTTTGTTGGTCTCCGTGTGTTTCTGTGTGTGCGCAAAGCGTCTTTCTCTGGGCGGTTTTTGTTTTGTTTGTTTTACTCTGCAGTAGAAATGAGAAGCGGACGCTAAAAAACCACATTTTTACTTTTATAAATACAGACGAGCTCTTTATGCGGCTTGGAGCCAAGCAGCGGGGGGGCCGAGACAAAAGCAAGGCTCCGTAATCTTTCTCCAATCTTTATTTGCATTACATTAGAAAATTATTTCATAACATGGAAAATGATTTATTCACCATTAACCGGAGGACTGGGATTCATGTGTGAATAACCTTTGGTGTGAGATAAGTACGGCAAAACGGAGAAGTTCAATTGGCCAGAGAGACTGTAAAATAAATATACTGCAGCGTGTTTCCTCCAACTTTCTGGGTTTCATTCAGGAAACACAGCTCTCTGTAACTATTACGGCATAAAACGAGTTTGCTAAGTCCTAAACACCTCCTAATAGATGTAGAACACCTAGATTAGGTTTTTATTTTTGCTGTTTTTCAGCTTTCAGTTAGCATCGCTGTCTAGCTTTGAATCCTGAGCCTGAACCGGAAAAACAATCTAGAAATAAGTACACATTTCTTACATTTAGTGTATTTGCCCTTAATTTGAGTTGGTAAATGAGGTTGTTTGCCGATGGAATAATGGAGTATTTTTTCTCTTAGAATAAAATAATTAGATAATATGCACTTGAAATAAGATAATGCAATTGTGTTTTCTTATTTTAAATTTAAATTGTCTTGTTCCATTGGCAAAGTTTCTCTTTTATCTCCTTAATCCAAGAATAAATGCACTTATTTTAAGAAAAAAATGACTTATCTAGATTTCCTTTTTTTTCAGTGTAGTTAGAGAGATAAAGAAATAATAAAGATCTGCTATATATAGCGTAGATATACAGTAACATTTAAAGTAAAATCTTTTTAAAAGGTGTTTTGATCTGGGTGTTGGTATGTGTGGAGGCTCACAAAACTGAAAAATAGGGTTTATTATTGATTAAGTTATTCATTAAACTGGAGTATAAAGGCTGCACTGGAAAAAAATCATCATCAAGTCATTTCTTCTTAAAATAAGTGAATTTGTTCTTGGATTGAGGAGGAAAAAGAGAAATTTTGCCAATGAAACAAGACAATTTACATTTAAAATAAGAAAACACAATTGCATTGTCTTATTTCAAGTGCATTTTATCTAATCTTATTTTAAGAGTAAAATTTGTCATTCAGTTTGCAAATCATCTCATTTACCTGCTCAAATTAAGGGTAAATACACTTAAGATAATTTTATTTATTAATAGATTGTTTTTTTCAGTGTGTAAAATGTGCCTTTAACTGACAGAGTGACACAATTAGAGCAGGAATTTTATCAAAATTGTAAAAAAAATATGTTAATATTTTACATTTAAGATAAACAGAACAAAACATTTTTGTCCGTTAATCTACAATATCCAGAACACATCAAGTGGAAAAGTTGAAAATCTCCTTTATGGATCCTTTGGCTACCTGATTATTAATTGAAAAAACAATTGACAGATTAATCGATTTGGAAAATAATCATTAGTTGCAGCCCTACTGCTAAATAAATGCTAGGTTTACTGTGTTTTGAATGTGACCACAGTAATCTGCTGATGGGCATTCTATAACCAAAATCTATTTATTCCTAAAGGAGGAGCAAAGAAAGATTTTATTTTCTGGATGTTTCGTCCTTTTAGTTGAGGGCTAATGCACTCAAGATTGAGCCAAAATGTTCACCAAGGTGGTTCTAACCATCTGCATGTATGACAGAAAATGGTTCTGTTGTTCAATTGACCTCCTAAGAAAGGTTCCAGGTATTTAGCAACATTAAAACTCAATTTAAAATGTGATGCGATGAAGAAATGTGGTAATCTAAACATCTAGAGGTGTAACGCTGCTCCTGCAGCCATGCCGCTCGGCAGAGCTCTGTCCCTCCTGCTGCTGATGATGTTGACCCTAAATTAGTCTCAAGAGGAAGATGATAATGATGATGATGAAGGGGCTGTTTATTTAGTCCGAGTCAGACCGGTGGGCCCAGGCCGCCGTAGCCTGGTGCCGTTCCGTTCCAGAGAGCCTCACTTAAGCTTGATAGAGATGATGGATGGCCCCCTGGGCCACAGAGCCCCTGCACTGCATCAGCAGGAGCGGCTCTTTCAGCTGACACTGCAACACACACACACACACACACACACAGAGAGAGGGATGTTGGTTTCTACCAGAACACGCAGGTAGACCCCAAATCACTGCTGGATTTAGAATGATTGTCCTTCAGCCCAGACGTTAGTTTCTGATAAATGAAATGGGCGCCTCACTGAGGGACAAAGACGCCACCGAAAATGGGACAAACTCTAAAAAATTAAGCTATACTTTTTTCTTCCTGCTGAAGATTTATCTTTGATGAAGAGGCTGGAATTCCTCCTCTCCATCACCCTCATTTTTTTCTCTCTTTATTGATTCCCTATCAGATTCCAGTCAGGACTCATTGCTTTGGTTCAAAATATAAACCCAAATCTTCACCTAAAAGATAAATCAAAATGAATGTTGTTTATAACCTCCAAAGGAGGAGTGAATTTTTAAAATTTTTATTTTTATTTCTTTTTTTTCTATCAGGGGATTAACACATTTGAAAATAATTATTACTAAAATACATTATAGCATATTTAGTTATATAAATTACACTTCCTTATATAACTGGTGTCATGAAGAAGCCTATTTTAAATCTGTATATTTTTTAAGATCAGTATTAGAAATTGTGGAAGTATGATTGCACTGGAAAAACAGTCTAGAAATCAGTAAACATGTCTTAAATTAAGTGTATTTACCCTAAATTTGAGTATAGTAGGTAAAAAAGTTTGCCAATGGAATGAGTATTTTTACTCTTAAAATAAGATATTTATATAAAATGCACTTGAAATAAGACAATGCAGTTTTGTTTTATTTTAAATGTAAATTGTCTTGTTCCATTGGCAGAATGTCTCTTTTATCTCCTCAATTCACGAACAAAGTGTTAAGAAAAAATAACTAAAATCTAGATTTTAATTATCTCCACAGAGCTATTGCATGCAGTCACTGCTGTTTACTGCAAAAACAATCTAAAGTAAGTCAAGATTTCTTAGATTAAGTTTAATTACCCTTAATTTGAGTAGATAAATGCAATGATTTGCCAATAAGTATTTCTACTCTGAAAATAAGACAATTAGATAATATAAACTTGAAATAAGACAATGTAGTTGCACTTATTTTAAACATAAATTGTGTTATTCCATTGGCAAAGTTTCACACTAACCTCCTCTATTGAAGAAAAAAATGCACTTAGTTTAAGAAGAAAATGTTATTGAGAATAACATTGTTTTTAATGTTCAATTCACTCAGAAAGACTTGGGGGAAAAATATTGAAGAGTTTTTTTTTATCTTCACTTTAATGATTTATTATTATAAAATCATAAATAAATTATTGTGACATTTTATCACCAAACCCACAGTAAGAAATCAGAAAATCCTAGAAATCATTCTAGGATTAAAAAGACTTTCAGCAGGTTTTGCTGCTACACTGGAAAAAAATCTAAATCTGGATAAGTCATTTATTCTTAAAATAAGTGCATTTTTTCTTGAATTAAAGAGGTAAAAGAGACATATTGTCAATGGAACAAGACGATTTAGATTTAAAATAAGAAAACACAATTGCATTCTTAATTCAAGTGCATTTTTATCTAATTATCTTATTTCAAGAATAAAAATACTTATTCCATTGGCAAACTATCTTATTTACCTACTGAAATTAAGGGTAAATAAGAAATTTGTACTTATTTCTAGATTGTTTTTTCCAGTGTACTGACTGTTTTTCTTTATGCTGCTTTTAGAAAAGCTGTTTTTTATTATTACGACCATAGAGCAGGATTTGAAGTTAATTACCGTCATACTCTAACATCCTTCATGTGATGGTGAAATTATGATGATGCTCATATAAATAATCCTTTTTTTTCTCTGCAAAATCTTATTATTATTCAGTTCACCTGAACATTTTTATTGATACTAATGAAGTGTTGAAGTTTTGAACCAGTTTGTGTAGGTGCTGATGCTGAAGGCAGGAAGGATCTTCTGTCTTGCTCCAGATCTTTGACTGAAGACACTCTGCTGTTCTTTTACTTCTTCTGATGATGATGTTCATGGTTGTGCATAATGTTCTTGATTTTATGAATAATTCATCTTTGAGAAATCATCTGAGGTCCATTTCCTTTAATGATTAATGGAAGGAATGGCTTGAATTTCCTCCTCATCTTTCTTTCCTGCTCTGCATCCATGAAACGGATATTTGATCTGATTTCACTTACTTCTCAGTCTGACTCTGGAATAAATGGGATTGTTTTTTCCAGCTGCATTAATTGAAATCTCTGAAAACAGATGCTTTATTATATTAGATTTTTATACAGTTGCAGCAGGTAAATGATCATCTGAAGATGAGCTCTCTTAATGATATATCAGATTACTTTGGTTTGATAAAAAGTCTTCTCTAGTCTGTGAACAACCACTCTCTGGAAAAGGTTTTAGAAATAAAATGCAGCTTTAAGATGCAGAGATGGGGAATCATTTAAAGCTGTAGTAAAAAACACAGAATCAGGCAACAAAATGCTGTAATTATCATTAAAACAGCACTGGGGCAGAGAATAATTGCAGACAAAATAAAATTAAAATTCACCTCAAAACCAGGACATTCATTTGCTTAACATTTAGACTCGTCATAAATAAACGTAGTCATAAATAAGTAAATAAAAGAATACTGGCACTAGGAGAGCATTCCCAGACTTGAAGCACAAGCCAGAGATAAATGCTAATGCAGCCGTTGACAGGCGGAGGGGTTAAGAAGCACCATTTCAGAAGGGGATCTGTTCATGCATTCATGTAAACAAAATGAACACAACTTTCCCTTTCTGAAAAAAAAAAGAAAATATTAACCCTGCGAAACATCCTTAATGAATAAACATGCTGTATATTTTAATATGTCAAAGAAAAGCATTTAGTGAGTCTTTATTAACCATGTATTACACATTCAGTTTATTTCTATAGCACCAATTCACACCATGTCATCTCAAGGCACGTTATAGAGACAAACCAACCAGATCATACAGTCAGATTGGCTCAACATTTTCTATCTGAGGAAAACCAGCTGAATCCCTCACACATTCTTACTCCTTTGAGATTATTACTAAATCATTACATATTACCAAATAATTTCCACATGTTACACATTTGTATAAAAAATAAAAGATGATTTAAGCAGAATAGTTACAATTAAACACCAACAAAATAAAAAAAAAAAAATCATAAAATATACAACAATAAAGGAAAAATAACTCTTAAAAAAGTTGTACAACAGTTTTAGTTTAATGCACTACAGTTAAACTTTCAAGTATAAGTTAAAAAAAAAGAAATATACCTGAACTTTGAAAGGAAGAAACAATCAACCTGCATTAAAAAGGCAACAGAATACAGTTTTTATGAAGCTGAGGAGTAAAACTGAATCCCTTTCTGCTCCGTGCATCACTGTTTAAACCCCTTCTACGCTCCATGGACGGTGCAGACACAGCTGTATTCAGGGGAAACCAGCCCTTTCTTTGCATTTACACGCTAAGCTTGAGATAAAATAATATCATGAGTTCCAGCAGGTGGGAATGGGAGGGAGGACGCTGTATTTCTCCCAAGCTCTAAACACACCTTGGGCCTCCTGACGGCTGCTTCTGTCACTGGAAGCTAAAGCAAAGCTAAAGCCCCAGAATCAGGGCAATTACAACCACAGAAACCACCCCCCCTTCAAACACACCACGATTTATACCGTCCCTGCTTTGCGTCTCTCAGCGAGCAGCTAAGCCGTTCACACACGCTCTGCTTCTTTATTCCTTCTGACTGGGACATGTCTTCACCATGGACGTCCGCTCGCATCGCCGTTTTCTCAGGTTTAGAAAGTATTTTTAAAAGATTATTACTGAAAAAATCAGACTAGAAAAAATCAGAATATAGATGAGTCATTTTTTCTTAAAATAAGTGCATTTGTTCTTTAATTGAGGAGGTTAAAGAGACCTTTTGCCAATGGAACAAGATGATTTAGATTAAAAACAAGAAAACAATTGCATTGTCTTATTTCAACTGCATTTTATCTAATTATCTTATTTTAAATGTGAAATAAATCTTATTTCTTGGCCGTATTCTTGTGTCTGTGTGTTTTATTTCCTTTCTAAATTATGGGGGCATTTATATCACTGTTTAAAACCACTTTTATGTTAAAAAATATTAAGTTATAGTGCTGAAATGATGGGAATCACCTGAACAACCTTTTTCTTCCATGTCAGAGGTGTGATCATGCAGTCTGTCTCCCTTTTTCTTTAATTTGTCCCTAGAAACTGTGCAGTAGCATATTTTTTTTATCTTTTTCCTCCAGGTCTGCTAAACGTGAGCAGATATGTTTCCTCCTGGGCTCTGCGTTGTGTTTCTGTTGACCAGCAGTCAGACTCCCTCCTCTTCCTCACTAAGACTCCTTACAGTTTATATCTACATACACGTCAGCTTATGGAAATAACTAATGTTTATTTCTTTAGGATCAAAATAAAAAATTTCAATGTTAAAACTATAAAGTTTTTTTTTAACAAAGTCAGGCTTCTTTATTACATTAAAGAAAAAATTAAGGCTTAAAAAAACATTTGATAATAACCTGGTATGAAAGTTTTTTTTTAAAGGATCACACAGAACGTTTCAGCTAAAGAATAATCCTAACAGTCTGATTTATGATTTATTTATCCAGACATTTCAGCCCTGAATGATTCCTCTGCTGATCCAGAGTTCAAACTGTTCCCATTCAGACCAGAAGTTTGTTTCTAACAGGAAATCAAACTGAAATCCATTCACAGATAAAACTGTAAGATTTATTAACTTTTCTCAATTTCTTCTGTTTTTTTCCCCCTCCTCTTTTCACATTTTTGTTTACGAGGATTTGAAAATAAAAATCTCCCTTTACTTGCTGAGAATTTGTCAGACCTCTGTCTGGGCTGTTCCTGCTATTAAAGAGTAAAGTTAAACGAATACTTTAGGCTTATATTTTCCTGGGGTGTGAATACATTTTGGCTTATTATGAAGAAAACGGCAGTGAATGAAAATCTGAAGGAGAGAGAGGTCAGATTATTATCTGAGGCTCCTGTTATAGTCATGAAGCTCGTTCCTTCACCTCTGTTGCATGACCTGTGGCGTTTCTCTGCTCTCATAGGACATCAGTGTGTGCTGCTAACCTTTAGAAACCTCAGAACCCTGTCTGCAGACTGTCTGAGAGCTCCCAGTGGGCAGAACTCCTTCAGCATCAGGGTTCTAGAATTTTAACACTTCTGGGGATGAATGTAAGGTCATCGTTTCTTTGTGTGCCGACGGAATCTAAGCTTTTTTATTCAGTTAGTGAAGACTCACTCCATGGTCACTGACCAGAAAGATTAGAGCATTAAAATGCATTTAAGGATA
>NW_015150676.1:166282-171594 GCF_000732505.1 Cyprinodon variegatus | reverse complement strand
CTACAAGCATGCTTAGTGAGGGATTGCTGAGGTCCAAACTGTTTTTAGAATAACTGTTAATTAATACAGTCTATGTTATGGGGCTCAGAATAAAAACAAACACAGTTCTTCTTCTTTGAGCCACAGAGCCGAAGGCTTCTAGCGGCCCCGGAGCTGCAGGTTGCAGACCCCTGATCTAGCAGAGGAAAACTTTTATCCTGTCTTAATACAAGTGTTGCCTCTAAGAGCAACGCCCTGATTTCAAAATTATTATTACAATAAATTATAAAGTTAGACAATTACTTGCGCTTTGCATGTCAGCACATAAAAACAGAGGAATGTGATTTAGGGGCCATTAATAGGGGCCAAGAGCAGTTCTACATGGTCATTGGCCCCTGTTGGCCCCTGTCTAGGGCCATCCATGGGTAAATGTAGTTACATTGTTCACTTTTAAATTCTCCCATAAGAACCTGGTAGGCAGACCAGCCTTCTAGGGTCCATGGAGGAACCAGGCTGAGTTCCTACCTAACAGGACCTCAGGTTCCATCAGTGCTGTTAGGAACCTTAACTGGTCCTCTGACCTGGAACATGCTTAGAATAGAATAGAATAGAATAGAATAGAATAGAATAGAAAAGAATATAATAGAATAGGAGAGGACAGAATAGAATAGAATAAGATAGAATAGGATAGAATAGAATAGAATATGATAAAATAGGATAGAGTATGACGAAATAGGATATAATAGGATAGAATAGAATAGAATAGAATAGAATAAAATAGAGTATGTGAGAGGGGAAAATCAAATTTAGTCGAGCCTAGATTTTCAAAGTTCTAGAATTACCAGAAATATTTTATAACTTTTATTTCAGCTGCTCTAAATAACATGATCATGCACATTTTGTCAGATTTTCTTTAGGGAAAGGGAAAATGTAAATTATTGTAGAGCTAAAACTTAAAAAGGAGTTTGCACATTTGCCTCTTTACAATATTTTCATCCAGTTTCTAATCGTTTGGGGCTCCCCTGAAAAAAAAAGATCAGAAGTTTATTCTTTTTCAGGTATAAAAGCAGGATTTAAATCAACATTTATTAGAAAACACTTGCTGTATTCATGTAACTTTAATAATTAAAGGTAGCAGATTTTTTCTTGTTTTTATAGAAATAAAAAAGTAATAAAAAGTTTTGGATACTAAAAGACAAATACTTATTTAAATACAAAAATTTAGTTAGAAAATGTGAACTTTTCTGTAATAATTTAACCTTAAACCTAAATCTTTATCTCTATAAGCTTGCTGCACTGCAAAAAGAAGTATAAAAGTCTCAAATTAAGTGTATTTACCCTTAATTTGAGTAGTTAAATGAGATTGTTTTCCAATGGAATAAGTATTTTTTCACTTAAAATAAGATAATTAGATAATATGCACTTGAAATAAGACAATGCAGTTGTTTTTTTCTTATTTGAATGTAAATTGTCATGTTGCATTGGCAGTGTCTCACTTACCTCCTCAATTCAAGACAAATTGCACTTCTTTTAAGAAAAAAATGACTTAGATTTCAAGTTTTTGCAGTGAGTATTGGGGTGGGGGGGCAATCCTTCTTCAAATGCATTGGTCAACTACATTAAATTATTTCAGAGGCTGCAAATGTTCTCATGCTCTACACCTTAGACACCGGAGCAAAGCTAACAGGTGCACACACAAAACTGTATTAAATGAAAATTAAAAGAATTTCAAGTTTAGCTAGACACCAAACAAGAGAAAAATATATATAAAAAAAAAACACTATGCCGTTATTGATCAAATTTAAACTACAGCTTCCCTCAAAACAAATTAAGGAAGAATGTGGCAGTGCTCACACAAAAAAACTGAATGTTCAAAAATATGTAAAGACAAAAGCTCTCTGACAGGATCATCAGTTTTTATTTGGAGCTTTGCTTCAGACTCCTCTAAGCAGCTGCTGGCCAGCGTCCCGTTCCCAACTGAAGACTATGCTCTCTATGTTTCAGCTCTTGTCAGATTTGTGCAACACTCTGCAGCAGCTGGCAGAGCCGAGCAGCACGAACAGAGATCCTCTCAACAAGGATTTATTAGTGCAGAACAAACAGGGGAACCGCTCGCTGTTAGATCACATTTTCTCTGTCTGCAGGATTCAGTCTCCTGCAAGATTTACTGCTGCAAGCGCAGCTCCAAGACATCAGAGAGCTGTTTCTTATGTTTCCATCACAGGCGGGAAGGAAGGAGGAAATTGAACAAGGTGAATCCTGAGTTTTTTGTGAATGGAAAAATGTGTTTTTTGAAGTAAGGAGGTGGAAACGAAATGTTAATGAAGAAAGAGACAGTAGCAGGCTAGGAATGTCTATTTTAGGAGCCAAAAAGGAATCCATATGAGGGTCGTTTGAAAAGCAAAAAATATTCTAAATCCAATTAAAATGCAGAACTTAAGTCAGAGCATGTGTTAAAAAAGGACAAGATGTATAAGTCTTACTTTCTGCAGAGGAGAGAGACAGCATCCATCCCTCCAGATGAGTTGTGATAGGTGGACTGGTGCTGATGATTCAAAGATATGGTGCAACTGACTGACTGGGCTAAATTCAGTCAATCCAACCTGCTGTTTGCTCATGTGTGACCCTGCAGTGCCTGAAAGAAGCACAGCAAACGATTCAGCTGGCCTGCTTTCTGCCGAACGATGAAAATGGTTCAGTTTTATAACTGGATTATGAATAAAACTCTGAACAAAACCAAAAAAAAAAAACCCTAAAAGATTAGAAACAAAAATAAGAAGCAAAGTCCAGGGAGGTAAAGCTATGTCTGAGTTTCAGAAAAACATTCATATATCCAAACAAATCCTGAATGAATGTTAAAAGACTAACAAAAAAAGATGAAGTTGATGTGGTTGCATAAAAAGACTGCCTACCTGGTCCATACTATTATGACCGACACACTGGAAAAACAATCTAGAAATAAGTAAACATTTCTTAAATTAAGAGTATTTACCCTTAATCTGAGTAGGTAAATGAAATAGTTTGCCAATGGAATGAGTATTTTACTCTTAAAGTAAGATAATTCGATAATATGCTCTTGAAATAAGACAATGCAATTGTGTTTTCTTATTTTAAGTGTAAATTGTCTTGTTCCATTTGCAAAATGTATCTTTTACCTTCTTAATCCAAGAACAAATGCACTTTATTTAAGAAAAATGGACTCCATTGCACATAGATGTTTGTAGGCAGTCCGGTATGATCAAACCTGCTTCCAAAGGTTAACAGTGTGAAGCCAGAGATGAGGAATAGTCCTGGATGCTTGTGAGAGTGGACGCTCTTAGCATCTGTTACGCAGCTGTGGAATGATGTGTCCCAGTGAGTCTCAGACCGAGTCTTAGAACGAGTCTCAACCTGCGGCCGGGGTGCAGTTGTTGGTTAAGAGGTGCAGAGATGCTTTATGACTGAAGCCTCACATTGATTCACTCCACTCAGCATCTTTACTGTTATCACCTCATTCTACTGTATGCAATATCATACAGGTATAAAAGCTTAAAATGTACAAGTAGTTTTCATTTTTCACGCAACAATTCATCAGAGGCTTAAGGAATTTAGACACACCAAACATTACTCTAAATCTAATCTTGTTTCCTTGCAAAGCTGCATAATTACTGCTCAGCCCTGCTGGACTCATCTTTAGGCTAATTAGAGCATGGTGTTTTAAGAGTAAACAGAGGTTTTATTTATTCATTTATTTAAAGTGTCCTGTCTAGCAATGTGGCAATAAAAATAATCATCATGATGCCGAAAAAGAGCCCAACAGATTTTGCTTTCACAAGTTGATCAGTACGGTTATTGCCATAGTGTTCCGCTTGATTTATACAAGAAATAGCATTATTATAATTCATGCAGGGAGTATTACAGCTTATATGGACACTGCAATGGAAGTAGAACAGGACAGGAAAAACAGGGAAAAGGAAAAAAGATGAAAGAAAGAGGAGATAAAAGGGAGATAACAATAAAACATCTTTAGTCTGCTTATCATTAGTAAAAGTTTAGTAAAAAGCAGAGGCAGTCGATTGGGTTTCCTCGTTGGGGGGCTATTCATTCAAAATAGACGTATACCAAAAACCAATCAAACATATACCAAGTTATCACTCCAGTATATTTATATTTAAATGCCAACAACAACAAACATTATAAAAACACTTTATAAAACAAAACATAATTTCATGTACAGGTTTAGATTTTCTACATAAATGTTGCTCTTCTGAGGCTTTGCGAAGACAAATCTGTGTTTTGCATGGTCCAATATGGTGTCACTAACCTAAAAAACAATGCACCGTTTTAGTAACAGAGAAGCTATTAGTCAGCTTTATATTTTTTAATATATAGAAACTATCTATTTTCTGAGAATGTGTTTATTTAAGAGCAACTATGCAAATTAACAAACATCTATAAAAATTATTATTTTCCATCTGAATCCCAGATTGTTTATTCTTCTTTGCTTTTTCTTAAAAAGTGCTTTAAATCAGTCCTATCTGTCTTTCTCCATGCTGGATCATATCCTGACATTTAAAAAAGGAGGCAGGGAAAGCAGGATAAAGCCTTAGCCTCGCTGCATGCAGTTAGCCAAGCCTTGGAGCTAAACCAGGTCTTGGAAAAAGACGTTTCTTGCACCATCTCTCTCTATCTCTCTTTCTCTTCAATGACTCATCAACTCCCGTGACTCGACCTTGTCAATCACCTGCAAAAAGCGCACTGTGGCAGGAGGTGGTGAGCAAATACACTTCCTGTCCCTTCAGGTGGCAGCTTAGCAGGGCTTTGGGCCGTCCAATACCTCTGTATTGCAGAGGAGTTACTGCAAATGGATAACTTTTAACGTGTCTATGGGCAAAGATTTTTGCGCCCTAGGGAAGAAATACGTCACCAATCTGACAAAAAATGGAATGACGCTTTACTACTCATTAAAGGTTAAATATTTATCTTGCACATCAAAAAATATATATTCATATATTTTTTATAATATTTTAAATTAAAATGAATCACATTTTTCCCCCCCAAATGTCTTAATCAGGGTCATTGGGTGTGTGGGTTTATGTCCTACACTGGAAAAAAACAAAATCTAGATAAGTAATTTCTTCTTAAAATTAATGCATTTGTTCTTCAATTGAGGAGATAAAAGAGACATCTTGCAATGGAACAAGACAATTTAGGTTTAAAATAAGAAAATACAATTGCATTGTCTTATTTCAAGTGTATACTATCTAATTATCTTATTTTAAGAGTAAAAATACTGATTCCATTGGCAAACTATCTCATTTACCTACTCAAATTAAGGGTAAATACACTTAATT
>NW_015150676.1:163154-165972 GCF_000732505.1 Cyprinodon variegatus | reverse complement strand
CCAATCAAACATATACCAAGTTATCACTCCAGTATATTTATATTTAAATGCCAACAACAACAAACATTATAAAAACACTTTATAAAACAAAACATCATTTCATGTACAGGTTTACATTTTCTACATAAATGTTGCCCCTCTGCTTTGTGAAGGTAAATCTGTGTTTTGCATGGTCCAATACGGTGTCACTAACCTAATAAATAATGCACCGCTTTAGTAACAGAGAAGCTATCAGTCAGCTTTATATTTTTTAATATATAGAAACTATCTATTTCCTGAGAATGTGTTTATTTAAGAGCAACTATGCAAATTAACAAACATCTATAAAAAGTATTATTTTCCTGTCCCCTCAGGTCGCAGCTTAGCAGTGCTTTGGGCCGTCCTATACTTCTGTATTGCAGAGGAGTTACTGCAAATGGACAACTTTTAACGTGTCTATGGGCAAAGATTTTTGCGCGCTAGGGAGGAAATACGTCACCTATCTGACGAAAAATGGAATGACGCTTTACTACTCATGAAAGGTTAAATATTTATCTTGCACATCAAAAAATATATATATTCATATATTTTTATAATATTTCTAATTAAAATGAATCACATTTTTTTTCCAAATGTCTTAATCAGGGTCATTGGGTGGGTGGGTTGGTGGCCTAGTGCCGTCTACACTGGAAAAATGATCTAGAAATAAGTAAGAATTTCTTAAATTAAGTGTATTTACCCTTGATTTGAGTAGGTAAATGAGATAGTTTGCCAATGGAATCAGTATTTTTACTCTTAAAATAAGATAATTAGATAGTATTCACTTGAAATAAGACAATGCAATTGTGTTTTCTTATTTTAAACCTAAATTGTCTTGTTCCATTGCAAGATGTCTCTTTTATCTCCTCAATTCAAGAACAAATGCTCATTTTAAGAAAAAATGACTTATCAAGATTTAGATATTTTGCAGTGTAGTGGCCAGCCGCTACTGCTAAACAGACTCCTGTGGTAAGTAATGGTGATACGTTTGCACCTTTTTGTTCACCAGCTCCTGCTGCTGCTGAAAGAATTTTTTTCACCAGTGGCTTAACATTCCTCAAGCCTCTATTTGTTTCTAGCTGACACTTGCACCATATCTGTCAATGTAACCAGCTCTAAACCATCCTTATCCCTTAAACATTGTTAATAATATAAATAAAAACATTTAACTTAATTACTTTCATGAAAATCAAAAGGTTACATTCTGGCCTCTTTATAATACTGTAACTGTGCTGCCTTTAAAACAACGTAAAACATTTTTAAGTCAAATGCTGCATTTCAATTAAATTCAAAATACTTTGTTGATCCTAAAGGGGAATTAAATGCTGTTGTAACATAGTTAGTTGGTTAGTGAATATATTGATGGCTGTAGGCAGGAGGGATCTGCAGCCGTCTGTCTTGCACCAGATCTGTAGAAGCCTTTGACTGAAGACACTCTGCAGTAGCTTAAAAGATTTCTGGAGTGGATGTTCACAGTTTTGCACAATGTTCCTCATTTTATGAGGCATTCCTCCTGTGTATGAAATCATCTGCAGAGGTTTAGAAGAGTTAATTGTCATGCTTGAAGTTGGAGATGGCTTTAATTTCCTCCCCTCTCTCTTCTCCTCGATCCTGCTCTGTATCCTTCGCACCTTCTTTTTAAAGGGGTCATAGAATGCAAAACCGAGTTTCCATATTCATAGATGAATAACGAGAGTTCAGTGGGTGAAATGTACGTACAGAGAAGTTCAAACCCCATCAACACATTGCCAATGCAATGAGTATTTTTACTCTTAAAATAAGATTATTAGATATTATGCACTTGAAATAAGACAATACCATTGCTTTTTCTAATCGGTAAAATGTGAAATGATTTGATCCATTGGCAAAGTGTCTCACTTACCTCCTCAATTCAAGAACAAATGCACTAAGTTTTAGATTTCCATTTTTTGCAGTGTATTTTTATACATTATTAAATGCTTCCAAAAACGAAAAGATATCAGCGAAGATCCCTTTAGCTGCACAGCATCAAATAGCAGAGATAAAAACAGCAGAAAGAAAAACTTTGACCATTAAATGGAAGAACTTCAGATAATAATAAAAAAAAGCTAGAATTTAATGGTGATAGAGAGCTATGTTCCCAGTTCATGTTAATAGCTTTAATATTTTTAGATTTTCCACTTTAAAATAATCCAATGACATAAACCGATGAGCGAGGCTCAAAAATGTCTGACAAAATACATTTCAGATGAAATAATAACACTTATACTTCAGCGATAGTATCAAGGTGCTACCTTAGTGTATCTCTTATACTATATCCGTTGGTTGTTCTGTTCTTTTTACATCTCTTTGCAGATGAAGCAGACTGAAGATGTTTTATCATTATCTCCATTTTATCTACTCTTTCTTTCATCTTTTTTCCTTTTTCCTGTTTTTCCTCTTCTGTTCTTCTTCCATTGCAGTGTCCATATTCTCTGTAAAACTCCCTGCATAATTATAATAAAGCAATTTAAATGCAGAAATCAAGCGGAACACTATGGTGACAGCCGTACTGCTCCGTTGGGCTCTTTTTTGGCATCAAGACAGTTATTCTTATTGCCACATTGGCAGACAGGACACTGTAAAAAAATAAAAATAAAAATATCTGATTAGCATGTTAGATGTCATCTCTTCATTAATGTCTTACTGTTCAAAAAGCTCAGTCATATGAAACCTGTTTCTTATGGGTAACGAAGCTGTTAATGATGGCAAATTCATACAACCTGAACTCAAATATCTATGAATGATTATTCCTTTGAATATGTTTTGAAAAGAGGAAATA
>NW_015150676.1:159595-161530 GCF_000732505.1 Cyprinodon variegatus | reverse complement strand
GCTAGGAGCTTTTTAGAAATCAAAGTGCTAGAGGGGTCTGAAAAGTGGCTAAATATAGCGGCTAAAGCGCTAAGTTGGCAGCACTGCTCTTTGCATGGTTTGTTTTCAAATGGTTTGCTGCTGTCTGTTTGGACCTTTCTGAACATGTGCAGCAAATGGACTGATCCAATATGGTGGACACTGAAAGGGGGGGCTGAGACACACTTAATATTATCAGCGTTCTGATGGCATTTAGCCAAAGGATTTTTATCAAAAATGTAATTAATGTGCACAAATAAGGAATAGTGGTATTAACAATACATGTAAACAGAGTTAGGCAATAGCCTAGTATTGTCTAATAGTAAATCCCCCTCTCCCGATTATGATAGTTCAATAAGAACTGTTATAATATCATAATTTTCTTTAATGTGTGCAGAAGGTGTGACGAACTGGATGACGCACAATGGAAAGCCTTTCAAATGATCCTTAAGCTCTTCTGTTTAAAGCTCAGATTGTAGTATATTTCCCTAAAGGCTCATACTGTAAAGGTTTAACCTCTTAAGGTCCATCTTTCTATCTGTTCCTTAAGTGGGGGTAATAAAATTCCACCGGTAAAATTTTGACCAGCAGGTGGAGCCATTGCGCGCAGCTCCAAGCTGACACCTAAAGTTCAAAACCCCACAGCTCTGGAACTGTTACAGCTAGAGGTCTGAAACTTTCTGCATTTGTGGTTGACATGATGTAGAACAAATATAATACAATAAAACCTATTTTTTCTCAAGAATGTTTTTACTACTGCTGTTCAAAAAAGACCTATCATTTCCGAGAATAAAAAAAACACAACTTTGAGTCATGTTTGAACTGATGCAGCTTGGTCTGTGTTCTAGTATACACTCTGCTTTGTTTATAAAAAATATGAACATAAAAAATATAACGGCGGATGTCTGGGGGACAGTGATTGGCCTACATGTTATGAATGCTGGCGTACCATAAAGAATAAATTATGAACGGTTCAGTTTGTGCCTTCAAGTCGTTGCCCATAGGAAGACGTTACTTGGATATAACAAAACCGAATATCTTCAGAACGGCTCCAAATGACACAAAACTAATATGGGTGAGTAGAACATGATGTAATAACGTCAAATCAAGGGCCCAATGTAAAAAAAACAGTGTTCCCCTTTAATGTTGTGTCCAAAGTCTATTCATAGTGATTTAAGAGCTAATTTACAAACAGAAAATTGTAGAAAATAGTTACAGAGCGCAGTGAATGCCACATCCTGTGTGTGTAACACCAAATGCAACAAAACACCAGGCAGGCCGTAGTGACAGGAAATGAGATGCGATGGTGAGCATAAAAGCAGCAGGTTACAGAATGTACTGTGCCTAACCTGAATATGCACCATTACTCACAGACGTGTGTCTCTGTGTGCACATGATTAAAGCTTCAGTCTGACTGTTTAAAGATACGATCAGCTATCTTACAGAGAGCCATCTAATAAAACAGGAACAGAACAAGATGGTTAGAGACACTTAGTGCTAGTTTTCAGTGGCAACTTCCATCCAGATGTTTTACAAGGTTGTACAGCTTGGAGAAAATGAGCAGGTTTCACGATTCAATAAAGCTACAAGTGTAGTTTTACTAAAGCTGTGTGATAAATGTTCAGGTCCAGTCCTCCTGGGCTGCTTGTGTTCTATGTCTCTGCTCCTCCTCCTACTAAGATCATCAGGTTCCACCGAGGCTGCCTATGTATTGGGATAAATGCGGTGAATACGGAAAAACAAAATATCCAGGAAAAAGCACCACTTCCTAAACAAACCAACCCCTGTCCCTGTGACTTACTCTGTTGCTCACAAATAAAGTTGGATTTCACATCTTTATTTGTTCCCAACAACCTCAATAAGTTGTTACATTCATGCTGATTTTTGCACAGTTTCTACCTTAGTCAGTTAAATAAC
>NW_015150676.1:155730-157127 GCF_000732505.1 Cyprinodon variegatus | reverse complement strand
TCTATCTATCTATCTATCTATCTATCTATCTATCTATCTATCTATCTATCTATCTATCTATCTATCTATCTATCTATCTATCTATGCTTCTAAAGAAGACATCAAATTATGAAGAAAAAAAAATTATAATGAAAATTGTACTTTATAATAACTAAAGTCAAATGAGGTAATTTAGTTTTTTTTTGTTTTGTTTTTTTTTTATAAATTCTGCTAATTAGATTGTTAATGTTTTATTGTTAATAATGTTCCAAATGCGCTCTCTACAGTATAACTTGAGTATTTATTTCCCCAAATAGAAAGAATGGTTTCTTTTAATTCTTCCCAGTAATGATTCATTTGAGGTTTGGGATTAATAAAGTATTTTTGAACCAAATTAAATAATCCCAGTTTGCCCTGTGAGCAACATGCAGCGTCTCTCTGCGACACTGAGCGAGACAATAAATGGGAACGGGAGAAATAAATCATTAAATATGGAGATATGACATCGGTAAAAGCTTCGTATTAAAATACTGATCGAAAAATCATCTGATTATAAATAAAAAATTATTAAATAAACCAATTTTAAAGACACAGCTGCTAAATTGGCCTAATCAGAGATTATTTAAAAAGCGGCTTCCCTGCGTCAGTAACTCAGTCTGAGCGCATCTTTCCACGTCGCGCGTGTTTCTAACAGAGAGCAGAGACGCGTCCCGCTCTCCTCATGGCATCAGCTGCTGATGCTCTCTGTCCCTGCATGGCAGCTCTGCAGCCAGCAAGCTGCCGAGACTAAACCCTTAATAGGAGCTATTTAGTTATTAGGAGCTTTTAAGCTGTTATTCATCACCCCCCCTCAGCCAGTCCGTCAAATAATGACGCTGAAATGAATAAATCGGGATGTTAATAATTGGAGCCATTAGAGAACATGAGCGGAACAGTTTGACTCACCCAAACAGTCCGGGGCCTCCGCTTCATCTGGACCCCTGAACATTCAGGCCTCTTCTACTGTATGCTTTTATTTATTTCATTCATATTAAAAAAAATAGATCGACAGAGAAATAAAGCAGGAAGCACGTCGAAATGTAAATGTAGAAAGATTTTCTGTTTCCCACCTTCCTCCGGTCCGGATCCGGTCCGGTCCGGTCCGGTCAGAGCAGACCCAGCAGGCTGAGAGTTTGGCCCCTGACTGAGGAACCAGCGTCTGTTCTGAGCGAGCAGAGAGGCTCGATGCAGCAGCCGCTCCTGGGCGTTAAACGCGCGTGTCTGCTTTCGGATTAAATGACAGCTTCCAAGCCGAACCTGGTTCTGCTTTCAGACTGGATCCGAATCAGCCATTCTGATCCGAATCAGCCATTCTGATCCGAATCAGCCATCCTGATCCGAATCAGCCATCCTGATCCGAATCAGCCATCCTGATCCGA
>NW_015150676.1:148255-152797 GCF_000732505.1 Cyprinodon variegatus | reverse complement strand
AATCAACTGGTTTTCCTTGGATAAAAACTTTAAATCAATCTGACTGGATGATCTGGTGAACTGTAAAGTGCCTTGAAATGATGTGTTGGGAACTAGAGCTATAGAAAAAACTGAATTGAATTGAATATTCAGACCTCGAGCAGAAATTAAGCTGATAAAATCTCCTGGACTTCCTCTGATATTTGCATCAGGTCCAGTTACATGAAAAAAAAAAAAAAAAAGAAATTCATAATATTTATCCACTCAGACTTTGATGCTTGATTTGAAATTCAGTTTTAAATCAGAAATGACTATTTCAAAATATGTTAAACAAAGTAAAGAGCATCAGATATGGAACCTTAAAAATAAAGCTGCAGATTATTTGGTTCAATAAATAAACAAGCCTGAATTTTATCCTGGGCTTCCAGGGATTTTAGACTTCTCATAGACGCTCGTTTTTATTTACATGAAGAGAAAGGGCATTTCATTCTATTACATAAACTGTAATCTGAGTTTTTGTGCAATTTCATGACTGCAGAAGAAAGACATTATAATATTCTTCCATTTATTTTTATCGGTAAAAGTTAAAGTTTAAGCTCACCGTTTCTCACAAAATTTGGAATGAAATAGATTTAGCGCCGTTTTAGCATTTTGACATTCAGTGTTCATGTAAAATGATCAGTATAGATTTAAATTACAGAGAAAACTTCAAACAACTGTGGTGTTTTTATTTTAAAGCACTTTCTTTGAAAGATCAGTTTTAGTGCATATTTGTCCTACGTTTATGAAAATGAATGGCTTTAAGTGCCTTTAAACACAGTCAGGTTGCCATAGAGACATGTTGAACAATTATTTTCCACTTATTGAAGCAAAATGTGCTGCAAAGAGTCCCAGCGGCATAAAAAAAATATATTTAACAATGACGCAAATATTGTTGCGCTGAACCAGAGAAAAAACATTTTGTAAAACACTGTTTTTTCGAATGAAGATTTTTTTTTTTTTTTTTTACTCAGATTGCTTAAGAGATCAACCTTTTCTAATTATTTTAACTGATAATTGACCACTAGGGGGCACTCAAAAGCATTTAATGGAGCATATGTGTTCAGCCCTAAATGGACAATCATAAACCAAAAAGAAAACAAAAAAACAACAGTTATAAGGTGGTTGTTTTTTTAATTTTATTTACCATCCCTTGGCAGCAGCACAATGTTAATTCCATATATTTTATCCTAACAAGTTCAGCACATGCATCAAACATGCTCATAAATTATATGCATAAATGATAGAGGAACATTTTAGTTCCTTCTTTTTTAGTCCAAAGTGGAAAATAGTCAATTATTAAAAAGCTTGATCTTTTTCAAACAAAACACAAAGTTTCTACAAACAGAAAAAAAAAACAGCTTTTATTTTTGAAAGATTTAACATAGTTAAAATCCAAAGAATTTCTGCTGAAAAGTCTGCATATTTAAATTTGAAGGCTGTGTCCTCAGCTGTCTCAATCTTCAGCTGGTCACTACGGCCTGCTGGCAGGAAAAACCTGGAAACTTTAGACAATTCCCCAAATCAAATCCAACATATTGTGGGTCTGTGCAGCTTAAACTAATGAATGATATCCAGAATCATTTACTGGGAGCTCTGCTCTCCCATCCGATCAAAGGCAGCTTCTTATTCTGGGGCCTCGTTCTCTTTTTCAAAGGGTCCTGTTCATGAAAGTGCTTACAACAAACGTAAGTTCAAGTACATCCTAAAAAAACCCAGAGGGATATGAAAGTACAGGATCACATTTCTGTTTGAAGTTACCTCACACAGACAACATATACAAGCAAAAACGCTTGACTGAGGCCACTGCTGTGAGGCCTCTGCATTGGCTTTACTATGTGACTTATTACACCCAGCCACACACACACACACACACACACTGCCAGCATTTATGAGAAAGGTTAGTAGCTGGCTTAAACGACTACTTAGCTGACCCTGCTTCAATAAATCCTGCTCTACAGAAGGTCTCTGGTTATTACAAACAGAAAGAAGCACCACCTGCATTAAACTACGCTGTTTTTAGATTTTAATATGAGCAATTTTGAGCTGGTTTGCATTAAAAATTAAACTTTAGTTGCATATAAAGCTTAATTTTTAACTTTTATCTATATGCCCTGCAAGAATTAGTTCACTGCAAATTGTGAACATTTCTAAAATTTCCCAGCAGAGCTTATATAAAATATAGAACTAGAGTAAGCAGAATAAAAATGTGTACACTGGAAAAAAATTAAATCTAGATCAGTTATTTTTTTCTTAAAATAAGTGAATTTTTTCTTGTTTTGAGGAGGAAAAGAGACACTTTGCCAATAGAACAAGACAATTTACATTTAAAATAAGAAAACACAATTTGATTGTCATATTTCAAGTGCATGTTATCTAATTATCATATTCTAAGAGTAAAAATATTATTTCAGTTCACAGACTATCTAATTTACCCACTCAAATTAAGGGTGAATACACTTAATTTAAGAAAAATTTACTTACCTAGATTTCGATTTTTTCCCAGTGTGATCACCTGGGCCGGGGCCATAAACTTAGTTACACTGCAAAAAAATTGAAATCTAAATAAGTCTTTTTTTTCTTGCAATAAGTGCATTTGATAAGTGTGACACTTTGTCAATGGAACAGGACAATTTACATTTAAAATAAGAAAAAACAATTGCATTGTTTTATTTCAAGTGCATACTATCGGATTATCTTATTTTAAAAGTAAAAATACTCATTCTATTGGCAAATCATCTTATTTACCTGCTGAATTTAAGGGGAAATGCACTTAATTTAAGAAACGTTGACTTATTTTTTCTAGATTGTTAAGATATTTGATATATATATAAAAAAATGGATTGTCTTATTTTAAAATTCATATTGTCTAATTATATAATTTTAAGGGTAAAATTATTTACCTTCTCAACTTAAGGGGAAATAGAATTATTTTCAGTAATTTGTGCTTAGTTCTTGCTGGTTTTTATCAATTGATAATCTGGGCGGAGCTTCTCAGCCTGGGTCTTTGTTTGCATTCCAACTAAGGATACGTAAGTGGCAGAGCAGCTGACATCAGGCTCGCTCTAAAGAAAAGATAAGATAATAAGCAATAAAGCATCCAATGAACATAAACATGCATCAAAGTCCTTTTGATAAACAAAAGGGAATAAAACTATAAATAAAAGTAAATAGTGTAGAACACAAACATTGGATTAAAGGAGTGACACGCATCACAAAAACAAACCTAACCTCTGCCAGTACCTGTTGGTTCACAGAATCACACATCCAGACGCACATAGAAATAATCATATTTTTGCTCATATTCAGTCTGATAACAAAGAATAAATGAATGAAAAATAGCAAGAAAAAGGTCTAACCTGCAGGTAAACCTAACAGTGTTTTTTAGGTATAAGGTTATAACAAGAGAAAAGTTACACAGTTTACCTGTGCAAAGAAACTGAAACAAAAAAATGAATAAATAAACGTTAATAACTTATGTGATAAATGAGACACAGAGTATAACAAATATGCAACCCGAGCATTAACACACTGCAAAAACTCACTGAAAATTAGTAAAAATGTCTTAAAATAAAGTGCATTTCCCTTTAATATGAGTAGGAAAATAAGATGATCTGCATATGAATGAGCGTTTTTACCCTTAAAATAAGAACAGGTATTATGCACTTGAAATGAGAGACTGCAGTTGTTTTTTTCTTATTTTAAATTTACACACTGGAAAAACGATTTAGAAATAAGTAAAAAATTCTAAAATTAAGTGTATTTACCCTTAATTTGAGCAGGTGAACGAGATATTTTGCCAATGTAATTAATATTTTTACTTTTAAAATAAGATAATTAGATAAAGTGAAATAAGACAATGTAATTGTGTTTTCTTATTTTAATGGGTGACCATGGTCCAAATGGAGGAATTAACCTCCTCAATATGCAGGACATTTCTGTGATGCCCTTTTAATCAACTAATTACTTGATTCATGTGTGTTGGACCAAAGACACATCTAAAGGCTGGAGGGTACCAGAACCCATGACTGCCCACTCCTGGTTAAGAACAAGGCCCAGCATGATGGCCAAGAGTGCCAATCCCCAGTTTATACCAATCACAATCCCCTTTCAGACTTACAGGTGATTAACTTGGTTAGTTTATATGCAATCAAAACCAGAAACAATTCACTAGAACCACTTTACATTACTAGATGAGGTGCACATTTGCATATTCACACGAAACAATGTGAGTTATGTGTTGCCTAGCATCAGTCAGGTCTCAATTCATTCCAGTTAAAGGGGAATCCCCTTTAAGTTTATTTATCAAACTCCAATTCACAATGCATGTCATCTCAAGGCGCTTTACAGAGACAATTTAACCAGATCATCCAGTCACATTGGTTCAAAGTTTTCTATCTAAGGAAAACCAGCTGATTACATCGACTCATTGACTCTTCAGCAATCCTTCATACTAAGCATGCTTGTAGGGACAGTGGAGAGGAAAAACTCCCTTTGAACAGGAAGAAACCTCCAGAGAGAATA
>NW_015150676.1:139172-147970 GCF_000732505.1 Cyprinodon variegatus | reverse complement strand
CAATAGTCCAGCCTTGAAGTAACATGGACTAGTCTCATATTACATGACATTAACCTTTGCAACAGCAGCATGACTGAGAAACACGCCTTTAGAAGCATATCAAGCCTTTCACCAAAAAAGCGCACTGGAAAAACGATCTAGAAATAACTGAAAATGTCTTAAATTATGTGTATTTATCCTTAATTTGAGTTGGTAAATTACATAGTTTGTCAATGGAATGAGTAGTTTTGCTCTTGAAATAAGATAATTGGCTAAGATGCACTTAAAATAAGACAATGCACTTGTGTTTTCTTATTTTAAGTGTAAATTGTTCCTTTGGCAAAATGTGAAAAAATGACATATCTAGATTTTGATTGTTTCCAGTGCCGCTGTACCTCAGCTGTAGATAATAATAATCCTATTTTAGGGGCTAAAATGCTAATTTTGTGGGCTTATGACCGATCTGCCTCAATAAAGATAAATTCTTGCAGTGTAGACTTCTGCACTTTTTATTTCTTATGTTTGCCAAACAGTTTAAGCCATTTTTTAACTGTTGTTCCAACATTTATCTTTATTTGTACATTTTAAGAAAAACTGTAAAAGCACCACGCTTGTTCAGGACATCTTGTGATTTTTATGTTTCCACTGCCTAAACGTTAATGTGCAGACACACATAGAGAGAGTTACCTTCAGCCGGGGGGCATGGATGACACGGTTTTTCTTTGCAACCCACCGCATACACACTCATGCACACAAACATAAAGAGAAAGGATCCATCAATTTTATTCTAACCAAATCCAGTTAACCTTTTGTCTGTTGGGCCAGAGACACAGAACCAGTGCCAGCGGCCGACCGCAGCACAACAAACACACACATATATTATGAGAGAAACCTACACACACAACTGCCTGTGGTGAGCCGTAAACGGATTAACCGCCATGCAGAACCTAGTCTGGACATCATCACTGCAGCATCTGGTCAGCAGGGCTTCTCTCTTGTTACTCCATCCTTATTTGTCTGTTGGTTACCCAGGCCTGCAATTTACAGATCCGGCTGCTCAGATAAAGCTATGCTACACGTGTTAACATAAGCACAAATACAAGGGTATGTTTTTAAAGCTTTTAGACGATTTCTCACTGGTTTATAACACTGTGGTTTTAATTTGGGGAAAATACAAAGGGAACATATAATCAGACAACACTGCAAAAAATAAAGTATAGGTAACTGAGTTTTTCTCGACTTTAAGTGTATGAGACAGTTTGTAAAAACTCCATCTAATTTCCTTATTTTAAGTGCTTCAATTGGCGGAGCATCTGATTTACCAGCTAGAATAAAGCATAAATATCCAACAAATCAATATTTACATTTAAATGCATAATGAAAACTGCTACACTGCAAAAAATTGAAATCTAAATAAATGCATTTTTTCTTGAATTGAGGAGGTAAGTGAGACACTTTGCCAATGGAACAAGACAATTTACATTTGAAATAAGAAAAAAAACTATTGCATTGTCTCATTTCAAGTGCATACTGTATTATCTAATTATCTTATTTTAAATGTAAAAATACTCATTCCATTGGCAAACTATCTTATTTACCTGCTCAAATTAAGGGTAAATACACTTGATTTAATACATTTTTACTTAATTTCAGATCGTTTTTGCAGTGTATGCCCTCTCCTTCCTTTTATTCAGGAGTTTAAAACATTTGTTTTTATGTTTAACTATTTTCATTGAACACAATGAATGAAACAAATGTAAGAAAATCAAATCCAATGAAAATATTAAGACATTTTTACATGTTTTAGATCACGTGTTGTCCATGTTTTGCTGATGTGACGGTAACAAAACTAATGAGTGTTATTTATCATGTATGGCAACCTGCTTAAAGCATGAAGGGTTTCAGGAGTTATGAGTTGCTCTGTAAAAAGAAATTCACGTTTTTCCAGGTTTACATGCACACATCAGTGCCTTGAATCTTATAATCACACCACAAAAAAACAAAATAACAAAAGTCAGTTGTTCTTTAAATAAGAAGGTAATTGAATATTATGTTTAAAACAAGAAAAACACCTTTGTTGTACTATCTTAAGTTATTTATATCGAATTATCTTACACTGCAAAAACAATCTAGAAATAAGTAAAAATGTCCTAAAGTAGGTAAAAAAATAGTTTTGCCAAGGGAATGAGTATAATTCCTCCTGAAATAAGATATTTAGATAACATGCACCTGAAATAAGACAATGCTATTTTTTTTCTTAAATAATTAAATATAAATTGACTTGTTCCATTGGCAAAGTGTCTCACATACCTCCTCAATTCAAGAAAAAATACACTTATTTTAAGAAAAAAATTATTTAATTAGATTTCAGTTTTTTTGCAGTGTATGCTAGGGGCAAAAATACTAATTAAATTGTCTGATCAACAAATTTATTTGCACAACTTAAGGGCGAATACACTCAATCTGTGACCTTTTTGCTTGTTTTCAGATTGCTTTCGGCTGTGTACTCTTGGACCCATCCCTGGGAGGAAACAAAAACTTAACTGAACACAAATAACAAAAACAGGGAAATAAAACTCTGAGTCCCTGAAGAGGCAGTTTAACCATTTGCATGGGTGGAGTAAAAGACTGAACTTTAAAGATCCAAAGTAAAGCTGTCTGCTGTCTGCGTATCTGCACTGAAAAAAAATCTGAAAATAAGTACAAATATCTTAAATCATGTGTATTTACCTTTATGTGTATTTACACTTAGTTTAAGTAGGAAAATTAGATAGTTTGCCAATGGAATGAGTATTTTTAATCTATCTAATAAGATAATTAGGTAATATGCACTTGAAATAAGACAATGTGATAGTGTTTTCTAATTTTAAATGTAAATTGTCTTGATCCATTGGAAAAATGTCTCTTTTACCTCCTCAATTCAAGAACCAATGCACTTATTTTAAGAAAAAATTACTTATCTAGATTTATATTTTTTTCGAGTGTGTGAGGGATTTCTGCTTTGAATGTTTGTTTATTTGTTCCTTATTCATTATTATTTATCAGTAGTGATTATTTTTTGGGTTGCCTTTGCTTTGCTTGAACTAGCTCAGACTCTGTCATTCATTCAGTCGTTAAAATCACATCTGCTGGCTCAGCATGAGGATGTTAGCCAGTGGATGCAAACAACTGTCACCAGAGGCTTGGACAGGCTGCATATTGAACTATTGTGATGTCAGCTGATTTGATTCCTTAGGCAGAACATTTTTAACCAACTGGCATCATGAATTAGCATGGATTTAAACACAATCCAGACAGGAAAAAAGCCTCATATTAAAACATGCTTGTGAATCACATGTGGTAAATTTGTTAGAGAGGCTAATGTTTTATGCACCACTTTTCTTCAAATATTTTCTACAAGAGTTCTGATGAAAATTAAAAAGAGAGATCATATCTCTCCTATCCTGGCTTCTCTTCATTGGCTTCCTGTTAAATCCAGAATAGAATTTAAAATCCTCCTTCTCACATATAAAGCCTTAAATGGCCAAGCTCCATCTGATATCAGAGATCTGATTGTCCTTATGTTCCTAACAGAGCACTTCGCTCTCAATCTGCAGGTTTACTAGTGGTTCCTAGAATTTCTAAAAGTAGAATGGGAGGCAGATCTTTTAGTTATCAGGTTCCTCTCCTGTGGAACCAACTACCAGTTTTAGTCCGTGAGGCAGACACCCTGTCTACTTTTAAGGCTAGGCTTAAAACTTTCCTTTTTGATAAAGCTTCTAGTTAGAGTGGCTCAGGTTATCCTGAGCTATCTCTATAGTTATGCTGCTATAGGCTTAGACTGCTGGAGGACATAGGGACCCCATTTCATCATTCTGCTTCATTCTATCTTATTCTCCCACTCTGTAGAGCTCGTCTGCCTGGCTGTGTGTTTCCTGGACGGGGCCGCCTGTGGAGCTGGTTGACAGTTGCCTTTTGTATCTATGCTTCTTTTTCTATGTCTGCTTCTGTCTCCTTGAACCCCAGTCGGCCTCAGCAGATGGCCGCTCACACTGAGCCTGGTTCTGCTGGAGGTTTCTTCCTGTTCAAAGGGAGTTTTTCCTCTCCACTGTCGCTACAAGCATGCTTAGTGTGAGGGATTGCTATAGAGTCAATGAGTCGATGCAATAATCTGGTTCTCTGTAGATAGAAAACTTTGAATCAATCTGACTGGATGATCTGGTTGAATTCTCTCTGTAATGCACCTTGAGATGACGTGTTGTGAACTGGAACTGAATTGAATTGAGACAAAACAGGTTTTCTATAGGATGCAGGCTCTGAAGCTAAGGTGGAGAGTAGATAAATAAAAAAAGACAATCTTAATTTTCTCAGAGTAGGGAAATTGAGACATCAAGCAAAGACACAGATGGAAGCAAACAGGTTCACACATCGTCAAAATCAATTCAATTCCAACTCAATGTTTTTAAAAACTAAAAACAAAGAATCAACAATGATAAAGGAAACAAAAATAGACTGTACAGTAGAGTATGAGAAATACAAATTACAAAAACCTTTGCGACATGAGAAATTGAGACATTTTAGGTTTACAAATATGAAGAGCAAATAGAAATGTAGATATGAACACTTAGATAAAGAAAGCTGTGAAAACAACAGCATAGAGACATGTGGAAGGATACTAGTTTCTAGTTCTAGTTTCTGCCAAATCTTTTAGTGTTTGTTTATCCAGATGTTTTTGATCGGTATCGTGTTAAAAGACCCACTAGTTGCACAATTTGAGCACAGTGTTGGGATAAAGCCCACACAAGTCTGGTATTTCAAATGATGCGTTTCTCCACATATCCATTGTCACGGCCTTTGTTGGTTCCAAGAACAAACATACTTGAAAAAAAGGCCTCTTTTGGCAGCAGGTGGTTTGTTTATGAACACACTTACAACTTCCTTCTTTGAGAAATAAAAACCACATTTATCTCTTATTTATTCTAAGAATGTCGGCAAAAAAACTGAATTCTTACTTAGACATAAACAATTTGTCAGAAACGACACTCTCCAAAAAGCAGTGAAAAATAATATTTAAAGATTTATCTTTATGCGGCTTTTTCAAGTACAAACAAATAAATACATATTTAGATAATAAAATAACAAAAGAAAAGTATTATCTTGGTGTTTAGGACAAAATCAATACAATGTTAAACTCTAACTCCCCAAATTAATAGAAAATTGACCACCATATTAATTTCTGCTTTAACAAACGTGGTCATTGACTGATTGACTTTATTGATCCCGCAGTGGAGAAATGTACTTTTTATATTATTTTTATGGCAGGATTGTTCTACATGGGTATTTATATATATATATCTATCTATATCTATCTATATATATCTATATCTATATATATATATATAGTTATTGCACTGATTGTCAAATATAAAGAATATAAAGATTATAGTAATTATAAAGAATATAGTAATGTTTCTGTTTAGACTTGATGCCAAGAATGCACACATCTATTCATTTTTCTTACAGTGACCTATGTTTGGCCTTAGTGGCTGTTACTACTGGACAAAGCTGTGCCAGTTCATTAAAAACAATGAGCTCAAAGTTCAGTTCATAAAGAGGAAAATGAACTAGCTCAAGTTCATTTGGTAAATGAAGCCACAATCCTCCCCAATAGAAGCTGATATTTCCCCCTTTAAATGTGTGATCACAATATATAGAAGAAAATGGAAAATGCTGGATGCAGTTGTGCAGTGAAGCCTTCATTTAGCCAAACTACACAGAACTTCACAACAAACGGGAACATTCAGGTTCGGCTGAAAAGATCTGGATCTAAAATAATTTCTTAGTCCTGGTGAGCACAGTTTGCACTAAAACGTGAGTTTTTTTCTGTCCCCTTTGTTGATCAAACTCTGCCAGGCGCTCTGCTAAACTGGCATCAGAAATCCCAGCAGATGAGTCTGAATGGAGCAGAGTATAACCAGCAGTAGACATGCTGCTCTGTCAGGCTGTTTGCCGTAATAAATGCCATAAAACCTGACGTTATCCAATGAAAAATGTCGTTATCAAATGAGCTGTTTATGTCGCTTGTCACTACCCGATCCATCCCGGCAGCACTATCCGTGCCATCAGCTCAGCTTTAATTTGAGTAGATAAATGAGATAGTTTGCCAATGGATTTAGTATTTTTACCCTTAAAATAAGATAAGTAGATAATATGCACTTAAAATGAGAAAATGCAAGGGTTTTTTCTTATTTTAAATATGAATTGTCTTGTTCCATTGGCAAAGTATCTTACTTTCCTTCTGAATTCAAGAAAAAATGCACTTATTTTAAGACGAAATGACTTATTTAGATTTACATTTTTGCAGTGAATAACACACTGGAAAAAATCAAAATCTAGATGAGTAATTATTTCTGTATTTGTTCCTTGATAGAGGAGGTAAAAGTGACATTTTGCCAATGGAACAAGACAATTTCCACTTAAAATTAGAAAACACAATTGCGTTGTCTTAATTAAAGTTCATATTATCTAATTATCTTATTTTAAGAGAAAAAAAATACTCATTCCATTGGCAAACTATCTCATTTACCTACTCAAATTAAGGGTAAATATACTTAATTTACGGAACTTTTTACTTATTTCTAGATAGTTTTTCCAGTGCAGCTCCAACACTGCAAAAATAGAAATCTCAATAAGTTATTTCTTCCTTGAATTGAGGAGGTAAGTGAGACACTTTGCCAATGGAACAAGACAATGTCCTTTTAAAATAAGAAACAAACTATGTTATTGTCTTATTTCAAGTGCATATTATCTAATTATCGTATTTTAAGAGTAAAAATACTCATTACATTGGCAGATCATCTTATTTACCTGCTCAAATTAAGGGTAAATATACTTAATTTTAGAATTTTTTACTTATTTCTGGATAGTTTTTGCAGTGAAGTGAATATGGTCTCTACACTGGAAAAACAATCTAGAAATAGGTTAAATTATTTCCTAGATTATGAATTAAAAATTAGATAGTACGCAGTTGAAATAAGACAATGAAATTGTGTTTTCTTATTTTAAGTGTAAATTGTCTTGTTCCATTGGCAAGATCTCTTTTTTATCTCCTCAATCCAAGAACAAAAGCACTTATTTTATGAAAAAAAAATAACTTATCTAGATTTTGATTTTTTCCAGTGTAGAAAACTCCCTTTGATGTTACTTTGGGAGGTTTAAATATCATAAGCATTACAAGATAATTAAGCATTTCTTTTTTATATTAAAATCCAGTCCAAACTGTGTTTTCTGTAGGGCTAGTTTCTAACCTTTTGAGTTGGTGTTTATTTCTATACATGTGTGTGTTTTTTTGTGAATGCAGAGGCATGTCTGCGTGGTCACGCTGATGATAAGAGGTTCTGCCTGGACTAAGTTTTTCCACGATGAGGTCACTGAAACCCAGGATCTGTATGTTTGTGTGTGGTAGTGTGGACACGGGGTAAAAGCCACAGTCTGGTTCCCATGGTAAGAAGTGTTGCTGTACAGTGATATGAGTGTATGTGTATGTGTGGGGGGGCTGGAACGCGTGTTTGTGTGTGACAGAGAGGTGCCAGTGTTATCAGGAGAGCAGTAGGAAAGTTGTGCTACACTAACAAGAAAGTCTCTCAACGGAGCTGACAAAGTCCAGCTGTCTCTCCTGAGAGCGACTCGCTTTCTTTGTCTTTCTCAAACACACATTCAGAGCTATCCTTCCTGTGACATTTTATTGGCTGTGTCAGTTCTTTCTGGACAGCCGGATCTGAATGATAACCTGGTTCTTATTGTGGCCAACTCCTTCCTGAACCCTGAATAATTTGGAGCTTGTACTGCTCAGCTCTGTCATCAGGACTTAGCTTTGAGGCTCAGAAGAACTGCTGATCCCAGTTAGGTCTGACTAAATTTAACAAAGGTTTTGGTCACAGTTAACCTTTGTCCAATGTCCTGCTTCTCCCTCAGAGCTGTTCATCTCCTGACTCAGCCAATCTGCTGCCTGCTGTCCAGCATTTATTCCAATCCTTGAAAAAAGATAAAGGAGAAATCACATTTCACACTAACACCTTCCTTCCTTATAGATTCTGATTTTTCATCCTCAATAATTTTATTATCCAGCATTTCCAAGACAGAGATTGTATTATTTTACTTTTTTCTCCTTGGGTCTGTTCAAAACTTTGATCACTTTGATAAAATTCATGTGTCCATAACTGGAACTAAACTTAAAAATGTTTTAAGTTAATGTATAAAATGAGCTGGCACAACTGTAAAATGGTTTTACCACAAAACCGATAATCAGTTACTGTAGATTTCTTTAAGTCTGAAACTGTGAGAGCTTTGGGGGAGCAGACAGACTGGCCTTAGCTGATTAGATGTTTTCTTAGAGTTAGAAGAAAAATTAGGGTTAAGTTGTTTTTGTTTGGAATATGATTTCAGATTTGATCCTGAAGCATATCTCAAATCACTATTGGCAATCAGAAAGGTCAAAGTCCCACCTGGATGTCTCATCCAGAGGTTGTCTATTAGAGTAGACAAATAAGCGCTGCAAACATGGCTTCAGATGTTGAAGGTGTGGGGGGAGTTAGCCTAGGAGTCCTTTAATGCTGAGATGCCAAAAGAAATGCTTTGTGACTCAGTTTTGATCACTTTGTGACCCCTTTTTGATCTCTGTGATCACTATTGGATCCCTTTTTGGTCAGTTTGTGATGACTTTTTAATCACCTCGTGATCATTTTGTGATCTCTTCTTGATCCCTTTGTGATCACTTTTTGGTCAGTTTGTGATGACTTTTTAATCACCTCGTGATCATTTTGTGATCTCTTCTTGATCCC
>NW_015150676.1:138019-138793 GCF_000732505.1 Cyprinodon variegatus | reverse complement strand
AGTACAGGTGAAGTCATATATGCATAAAAACATGGACAAAAAGAAAACCTTAAACAGTAGAATAATTTTCATTTTTAAAACCAGTTGTCCTCTTGCCCTTTGTATGTTTTTCAATCCATGTGAGGACTTCAGTTTTTTCCAGCTCTTAAATGATTCACCAAGTTTACCAGAAAAACTTATTTACAAAAGTCTTTACCAAGAAAATCTTTGATCTTTTGCTCAATTATTCCACATAACTCCATACGGTTCAGGGCTCATTCTGTTTAACAAGACCAACTTCATTCGGTTGTTCTAATTCCAGATACCCTGGCATGGGAGGTTGCCTTGGCAGTAAAAAGCTACCAAGAGTACTTTGTGATCCCATCAAGAAAGGGACTTTAAAGTAGCTTTTATTTAGATCTGGAGTTTTAAAGTATTCTTTAAGATATTGGGACAAATAAAACACTGTTTGAAGTGATGTATTGCCAGATCTGCATTTAACCCAAACTAAATGCTAGAGGATGCAGTCAGAACATTTTGTAATCAATGAAAAAGGTTTGAACTCTTGAATGTTAGTGAGGGATGCTGAGGGAGTGAATGACTTGCTTTGTGTAATTGACCATTTGTACCTACGTCACCTAATGATGTGGCGGACATCTGGAAGGGGGAGACAGAAGTAATGATTGGAGCTGCTTTTTTCACTTAAGCTAACTTTGTTGTAAAATTAGCCCATCTAGGGCTCATAGACAGCAGAATGTGTAGTGGTTCCCCAGTGGAGAACCACTACAGTGGAGA
>NW_015150676.1:134490-135809 GCF_000732505.1 Cyprinodon variegatus | reverse complement strand
GAACTATAGAGATAGCTCAGGATAACCTGAGCCACTCTAACTAGAAGCTTTATAAAAAAAGGAAAGTTTTAAATTTGCCTTAAAAGTAGACAGGGTGTCTGCCTCACGGACTAAAACTGGTAGTTGGTTCCACAGGAGAGGAGCCTGATAACTAAAAGATTTGCCTCCCATTCTACTTTTAGAAATTCTAGGAACCAGTAGTAAAACTGCAGATTAGAATAAAATCAGAATAAAGTAAATTTGTCATCAGATCCTTAAAAAAGACAGAGGGTCATAAAGTTGACCAAAAAATAGATGCTCATATAAGGCCTTTCTTAACTTGAGCAGTGTTAAGTGCTAATCTTGGTATCAACAAACAGAAAGATCCTGGAGGATGATGTGGATATGAAAAACTGATAGAAGATTATTCTGAGCCTGTTTAAATGAGGTTTAAATGAGCAAAAACTGAAAATAGCCTAAAATAAATCAGATGTTTACAACCAAAACCCTTTTATTGTTGCTGAAAAGAAGAAAAAAATCACAATAAATTGTAACTGCTACATTTGAGTGATATTTGCAGACAGTGTGGTGTCCACACTAAAATCTGAATGGTTTTGTTCATGTTTGTGGGGGAATTTTCTAAGTGGTTCGTTAAAAAGTTTTATAGTTAGGCAAATAAGTTAGCCTTTGATGGATTTGGTCTGTTGTTGGCGTTCTTTAGTGCTGCATCTTTCTGTGCTGCTCTGGAGACCAAGTCTAGGGAAGCAGCCATCTGCATCATTTCCCCATAGTGTTAGTGGATGTAAGAAGAAAGTAAATACTTTTTTTTTTTTTTGAGAAGTCTCAGGTGAAGATATAAAGGATTTAAAGCCACACAGCTCCAGGTGTGATATAAATTTAAACTTGATTGTTTACATTTTATGATTGTTTCTCCCAAATGATAAAATCTGACCTCAACCACAGTTACTTCTTAAAGTCGTAGGGAAATCATATTTAAATGTCAAATCGTTCTGGCCTAAACATGTCTATAAATGCACTCTTTATCAGACGATACTGTCCCAAAATTTTGAAAATTGTATTTTTTGTCTTAAAATCTGTTTTTTCCCCCCGGTAATCTTCTGCAGGCCAGTTAGTTATAAGTCAGTCTGAACACCTAAATTCGGCCAATCATATATCAAATGTCATCTGCCAATCAATTTTTTTCAGTCATAGCATCTTGATTCATATGTCGCAGCTAATATACGCAATGGTTGAAATCAGAAATCAGAATAATTTCCTTTCCCATTGAGTTCCGTCCCAGTGTTCACGGGGATGGACGTCTGTGTCTTCAGCAGACGTAG
>NW_015150676.1:131945-134168 GCF_000732505.1 Cyprinodon variegatus | reverse complement strand
TCGACCAATCACATTCACTTTATTCACTCGTGTTAAGTCGTGCACCACTCGAGAGAATTCAGAAATGCACCGGTTGGAACAGCCATTTCGCTATGACTTTAAGAAATTGATGTAATTTTCTAAACCCAAACATTTTCTAGTGAAAAAGGAAAGTATAAAAATGTTTTTGACTCTTTGGAGAGTCTAGACATCTTATAAGCTTATTAATAAAATGTTTTTATCTGATTGCATTAATCAGGAGTTAAGTGGTTGACTTAACCCAGTAGAAGCAGTTTTTAATTATTACACAGGAAGTGGTTGGTTGGATTAACGTTTTCCCAATGGTAAAAATAACCATTCTTTATAAACTGCTCTTTAAAATGTTCATGTTGTCCTTGCTTTCATGAATAAAAATCTATATATGTGAGTTATTTTTCAGATAATCAGTTAGATATCCATTCAAAGATTAGGCTGTCTTAAACCTGATCTCTGGGTGTTGCTGTCCATGGTACTAGTCAGTCAGTTCAACATGATTATCTATTAAAAATTAAACAAAAGTCACCTGTATAAAAGTAAGTGGACCCTTTTTGGACTCCATGTTACAGTGTGTAAGAACTGTTGATTAAAACTATGAAATTAACTCATGGTTTTGAAAAAATGAATTCCATTAATGTATATCTATTTCAATATAGGTAATAAAATGCACCTTGATGTTTTCCCTGCGGTTTCCTAATAAGTGAACGGTTAAAGGTGATAGTTCCCCCATTACTCCTGCTTGTTTAGAGCATAAAGATAGTGGGAGTTTTCCTCTTCTCCTCTATAGCTGCCTATGTGCTCACTGTGAAGGATTGTTACAGAGAGACTAGATGCAAGTTAAAATCTACTTTCTTTACCTGCTCATCCAGGAGGAGCAAATCCTGCAAAGTCAATGATTTGATACAATATATAGAAAACTTTTAGCCAGTCTCACTGGATGACCTAATTGATTGTCTCTGCAAAGTTTGAGATGACATGTGTAAATGGACTGAGTTAGATACCACAGACCAAATAACTGGCTGATCAAAACCCACATCAAACTGACCCTTCCTGCTCTAGCTCCAAAGGAACACTTTTATCCAACTCGAATAAATCACTTCCAAACATATATTATAGCATTTAATGACCGTAAGTTTGTTCAAGCAGATGGATTACTTTATTGATTCTCCATTCCTAAGAGCACAAACTGACTTTACCATAATGCAGATGCAGCATCCTATACTGTAAACAGATCGAACTGCAGGTTGATCTGCAAAGATGGATTAGCAAAGGAGAAATCTGAGTCATTCTTATTGTTGCAGAGAAGCTTTTTTTGAATATGTTAAGATTGTTAGAATTACAATTTTCTGATTGGCTGTTTAGGTCTATTTAGTACCTAAAATCCAATATTATTATCATTAGCAGATCAGTAGCATATTGGATGATGATAAAGCCCCACTCCCCTGTTTGCTGTCTGGACTGTGTGCTTTCTGAGGTACAGTATGGCTTACTTATCCTCACGAGATATAAACTGCTCCCTTTAAAGGAGCAGCGGTGGGTAAACTTTAACCATCACAAAAGATTTTAAGGCTGGCAGATATACGTTGATCAAATATGATCTACATAAGGGTACGGTTTATATTTCTCTGACAATAGAAAACAAGAGCATGCAACCAGGAGGCTGTCTCACAGGAGGAGGTTCAGTCATTTTTTCCACTGGTGCTCCCCCTACAGGACCTTTTGAAAATGGCACAATGGCACAGACACTGACTGCCCTCCATGTACCCCAGAGCTACAGAACTGCCACTGTAAAACCAAAAGGAAGATGCAACAGGAAGATGCATATCATGACTGAATGTCCAAAGATGGGGTGGTATTGTTCGATATTTCATATCTCATTTAAACAAACAGCAGGCTTTTCACTGCAAGTTGATATGTCATTGATGAGTCAGTAATTAATAGAAATTAATTACTAAAAGTATAATTATAGTAAAAAAAGGATAATGTCAAAGTGCCATTTTATGACACAATATGGAGGTGGTATGGAAGAATCTTATTTTTTTAATAGCCAGTTTCAGGATACATGCTGATGTCATCCTCTCTTGCTATACTTCTCATGCTTGCTGTGTCCAGTTTGTGCATTAAGTGTATTTAGTGTTTTACCTGAACGTTGTAGCTGCTTTGTTTACAGTAAACAGGCTGTTTTTTTATCTCATGGAGCCTAGGCGG
>NW_015150676.1:128381-131294 GCF_000732505.1 Cyprinodon variegatus | reverse complement strand
TATCAATAAATTTTTTCTAATTGTCTTTTCTCTCCAAGTGAGTTTTTCAGATTGAACTTCAGTTTATCAGCTCTCTAAGGCCCAACAGCTAAATTGTAAAATCAGGATTTCATAGAGTAGATTAGATGTAAAGTGGGTGGGCATGTAACTCCAAGGTTGACAACACCAAGTATATTCTGGTCTAAAAGATCTAGGACGCTGATGTGACATGCTGACTGGACAGAAAAAAACAGTCAATCACATAAGTGTCCACATCTGGTCATGGAATAGAAACAAAATGGACTTTTTACACTTCTGTTTAAAATAATGTAGTTTTGAATTACAATTTTAAATTTAGTCCTATTTCTTAAATAAAAAATGAAACTCAAATTATTTTCAAAATGTTGCTGATCCATTCTTCACTCTGCAAATCACACTCTTTGTTTTTAAATAAAAAAAAAAAATACATTTATTTATTTCTTTTTTTAAATACCTGTTTCTAAAATAAAAAATCAAATAACTTAAAGGTACACAGACTTTGCCCCCAGTCTGATCTGTATCTCTCCCCTCCGTAACAGTGCTGCATAAATTGATCTCTTCTTGCTTCATCTTTAAAAACAAATTACTTCCTGTTTGTGTATTTCTAGAATGTGAACCAGCCTTATTTTCTCTGTTTTAATGAATTCAAATAATAAGTCATCATCAAACAACTTTAATAATATTTTCTGAAAAAGAAGAAAAAGCAAATCAGATAAAATGAAAAATGAACAAACCCGATAAAGTGACCCCAAGATAGTAAAGTAACATTAAGCAGACAGTGAGAACAGCAGGGAAATAACTTTAATCATCCTTGTTTATACCTGGGAGGAAAAATCTCCCCTGAGGAGCTAAAACTGAAACGGTCAACAGGAAACACACATAAACTGACCAGCAAACCTTATAGGAAAGTTGGAACTCATTTATTTTAGATCCTAGAAGAATGTTGGCTCCTGCAGAAACCATTTTAAAAAGCATTTAGGTCACCAATGTCTCCCAACTTTTACAAGATGATGGTGGGTGGTGTTAACAGCCCGCTCCTTGCTATACGACCTCTATGATGAAGAGCCAGACTCCATTTAAAGGAATAAAATGTGTGAAAGTCAATCTGCAGGATGGACGCATAAAGAAACAAACTCTGTCACATTGTCTCTGATAGATAAGCACATAGAAATGTTCCCAGGTCGCCGTGCGTGTCTGCATGGATCGCTGGGGCCCTGCTAGTGGCACCGTTATTCGTTTCAGATCCCTGAAGATGATGGCATCCATCAAACCAAACACAGGAAACTGATTTAGCTTAACAGCATAATCAGTGGCGCCAGACCTGGCACCAAGGGCATGTGTGTCTGTCTGTGGCGGGGGGGCGGGGGGTCTGTGAATAACCTCCACAGGAAAAAACAGACCTAAGAGTTTCAATTTAAATCTTATTTAGTTTAATCGAACAGCGTTGGTTAATCTTTTTTGTTACATCATTGATCAGTGCTTAAAGCTATTCTTAATCTTTTCTATTTTAAACCAACAGAATTATTTAATAGAAATATATCATTTCTTTTAGTGTAGAAATTCCCTGTTATATAGTGCTACTTTGCTGAGTCTTTACGGTGCTGCTAACATGTAGGCAGTAGGTGGGTCATGTGACCTGTTGTCATCCATTACCTAATAATTGGTGAGATAACATGCTTGTTTAGACTGCAGGGACAAAGAGACGGAGCAGGAGAGAGAGAGGCTATGTCTCTCTCTCTCTCTCTTTCTCTGAGTGCCTTTGATAATTTGCTGTGGCTCCAGTCTGACACCTTTAAATGGCTGTCATCAGAAACCATGTGTTGCACACACACACACACACACACCCTGCTCGTGGTAGTGTGGCCTCTTATAGGTAATCTGCCTCCAGCTAAATCCTCTCTAGATAAAATCGACCGGCCCTGAGACAAACACCAATCACCATCGCCTCTCCTCAGGAAAAACAAGCGGTTTGCTGGAATCAGACATTATTTATGGATAATATGTTTTCATATATGACTTCAGAAAGCTTGCACCCTTAGTTTTCCTCTGCAGGAGATGTTTCTGAAAAATACATGTGAACCTCTTCCATCATGTTTCATTGATATCACATGAAAAGTAAAGTAATGATGTTTTAGTTTATAGTAGGCTCAGCTTGTGTTTTTACTGGAGAGTGCAAGTACGTTTGGTTTTCCTGTGATATCTAAAGACAGCTAAATATTCCAGATGAGTGGGAATCTGTCTTAACATAACAATTAAGCCCCTTTGAAAGTTTAAAATTACGAAGCAGGAGGATAGAGACACACAAGAATATATTGCAACAGTAACACAGATAATTAACTCTCAGTCAAACTGTAATAAATATGTATGGAGCTACTTTAGGATCATTAAACAATATACCATGCCTCTTCTACCTTCTAATATTTCTGAGATTCTGTGAAACCTCAGAAGCACACACCTAACCCTTTTGACCCGTCGAGACACAGGGGTTCAAACGTGATGCAAATATGTAATTGAGCAGCAGATACAAAAAGTCCCACAAAGAAAAAGACACCACTCAATGTGTGGAAGTAGAAAACACAGCTGTTTATGACATTTCCAAGGCCTGTTTGGTTCACCCAAGAGTTTTACACAATCCACTGATTGCTAATGAGCCAAATAGTGAGATGTTTCTAGATGTGTTTATTTGGAAACCCTCCCCAGTAGGAGCGTCAACATCATCACCCTGTTTTTCTGCATGGAGGTGTCCGTGTAGTTACAAATATTCCTAGTGCTGTGGTGTAGAAATTCAGGCCTGATGGATGCCACATGGAATGGAGTTTGTGTGACCTTGAGAACTCCATCCATCCATCCATCCATCCATCCATCCATCCATCCATCCATCCATCCATCCATCCA
>NW_015150676.1:121427-128206 GCF_000732505.1 Cyprinodon variegatus | reverse complement strand
AAAAAAGTACTCCAGAGTGTTGTTCAGCATGGGGGTGAGTAGAAAATGAAGGCTAATCATGTTTTGGGTGTACTATTCCTTTAAAGAGTTTGTCCAGAGTCAGAGAGAAAGCTTTAAGGTGTAAACACAGAGCTTTCCATAACAGCATACTAATGAAGGCATAAGAAATAAAGTCCTGAAGAGATAAAAGTTGGAAGAGGACTGAACGCTGAGGAACACAGTGCAACAAAAGTGACTTTGGACAATAGGCTACCATATCTGCAAAGGAAGAAAAGGTTTTGTTGTTCAGATAAGAAGAAAACCAGAACAGTTTCAACATTTTGACCTCAGAATTTCGTGGTCGACTGTTAAAATGTGATGTGAGATCCAGGTAAATGTTACACTAAATAATCTAGAATAATATTTCCTAGAAAATAGTCAGCTGCCATTTTGACACTGACCTTGGACTGACCTCCCCTAATTTAAATAGGGAGCTCCAGTTCTGCATGGCATAGGAAATCCTCACCTGTGTCTCACATCATGGACTGCCTCTCCAATAGTCCAACCTTGACAGATAACTGTCCAGGATTATGGATTTGTGGTGTCTGTGTGGTTTCCTCTCTCTGAGCCAAAGGTTCCCCTGGTGGGTAGAGTTGAGCATCGCTGAACTACACACCTGCACTCTTTCAAAACTCATCGGCTGTAGAATAAGAGGAGCTGGCTGCAGATGATTTGAACTTCACTGCCATCCCAGGGGGTATCTCAATCCCCCTTAACACCAGACGTTATTTAGACTTTGGTTTTTAGACTAAATCTGGTTCAGTCCATCATAGTCTGGATTTAGACTTAGGCTTAGACAACTTTTATTGTCATTTTGTATAAACATTTGTATACAAAAGGAAATTTTGATATTTAAAGCTATCAGACAGTAAATGAGCAGTAGCTTAGCAGTGAAATGGGCATTTCCATTTCATAAAGTGCAGCAGAGTGCAGTCCAGAAATAGTTGATGAAAATTGGGCTGTTTAGTTGGTCTGATTTTCTCCCACTTCAGTCAAATAATAAATGTTTAAATCGTCTATTGTTGGAAAATTACAGCTTTTCACCTTTCTCTTTTTAACCAAATGTAGATGTTATTTGGTAGTTGTTAGGTTCTTAGTGTTTCCTTGTTTTTCTAAGCTCTTGCTATCGATACTCTGCCTTCTTTTAAGGTTGCTAATGCCCGGATTCTCTGCCTTCTTTAACACACCTGACTGCTCTCGAATAATATCTTGCCTGCCTGGAAAGACTCCCCTTGTACATTTCCCACTGGACGAAAAAACCCATTTAAACCCAGGGACAATTTAGTTTTTAGTGGCAGGGGGATCAGCTCACAGATGCGTGTCTACCCGGGTCAAACCACTCGGCAAGAGACCTACGTTGAAATCTTCTTGGCATGCAGTGGAAACACCAGCGCCGGGTTGACCCACTAAATTACATGATACCACTGAACGCACCGTACTGACGTCAACGAGCCGCGCCAGTCGCTTCTGATCTAACAAGCTGATACAACTCTGCAAACTGACAAACAAGCATACTGACTATGCCCTGGCTTCCTTACATGTTGCTCTCATTGTTTACTTTCCTGATTTCTGTCGAACTGGGGACATCATCAACGCTAACCCGGCACAATGGTGTCACCAGACACATAGATGCCAGCGAGGGGTTAGACCAGCTTTTTATGCCAGTGGGAAGGGAGCCAAATGTTGATAGTTTGCGGATCGATACATGATGAAAAACACACCTTAACCCATTATTTTCAGTGGAAAAGAGGCTATAGAGACCCTTCTACACCCCAAAAAGGCTCAATCCTCACGTTCATGAATTGTAAACTGTCTACCAAGCTCATTCTACAATGCTGGTTTAATCCCTGCAGTAATCCAATCTCTAATCCAAGAACTTAATAAAGCTTGTAATGGTCTCCTGGTGATTAAACTGTACGCGGGCCAGGAAATAAAGAAAAATAAAAACTGTCAATAGATCCCAAAAGAATCATGTTTTGAGAATAATAAGATATAATAAGATTATTATTAACTTCGTACAGCTTTCAGACAGTAAGTGAACATTTCCATTCCATAAAGTACAGCAGTGATCACATGTAAATAGAAAAAAACATGGTGCAAAAACCCCATGATCTAAAATAAATATATCTGAGGAAACATCTATAGTTTGATGTTCTATGGCTTTCTTTATCATATTGGTCTAATAATGTAGAGCTGACATGACTTTAAGACTCGTATTTTAAAAAACCAAACCCTACCCTAACTTTTTCTGCGCTTATTATCATTTTCTAAACTTTAGTTAGTGCAGCTCATACATGCATGTTGGTAACACATGGCAGAATATGGGAAATTATTCATTCCCTATTTTTTGTAAAGTATGTTTGTATAAGACATCTAAATGGAAGCTGCTGAGGAGGTTAGCGTGCATATGGGAGTGTGTGTGCCTTGGAGGTCACAGAAGACATTTAAGGTCTGAGTGGTAAAATAGGCAGACACAGAGTTTGTGACCTCTGACCCTGGCTTGTGCCTAGGTCACAAAGTGCAGATCCTTCCTGCTCAACAAACATACACACACCTCAACCACACACAATACACTCCAGTCCACACACACACACACACCACCTCTCTAAATGACTGTGTGGTGTGGTCTATTTCTGGGTTACGTCTCTGGTATAAATAGATTCACCTTTGCCCCATGGCACCAAATCAAAGGCGCTATTCACAATAACACACACAGACACACACACACACACACTAAGATGCCCCCCCTTCTTTAACTCATACAAACATAGCTGTTTTATTTTTGCCTATTTTAAAGGGTACTGAATCAGTTCCCATTTTAACTGGAACCAAAGCATCACTGCACACATGCTGAGATGAACCTTTTTCAGTACAGTTTAGTTTATTTCTATAGCACCAATTCCCACTACATGTCATCTTAAGGCACTTTACAGATCACCAGATCATCCAGTCAAATAGCATTTTCATACAAAGCTGCGGCAAAGAGGTTGTAATTTATTTGGTTTGATAATATTTCAATTTGCATCATGTTTAGCTTTTAGGCTCCACAGAAATAATAAATAATTGATTGACCTTATTGATCTCACAGTGGAGAAATTTACTGATTATATCAGCTCAAATAGTCAAAGAAGAAGAAGGTGCCCAGGAACTGGAAATCTTAAATCACCTTTTCCTCTTCCAGTTACCCAGTGGATTTAGGGCAAGTGGAACCAGTTTGCAAAGCTGATAGTGAAACTACACTGGAAAAATTATCTATAAATAAGTTAAAATTTCCTAAATTAAGTGTATTTACCCTTAATTTCAGTATGTAGATTAGATAGTTTGTCAATTAAATGAGTATTTTTACTCTTAAAATAAGATAATAGATAAGATGCACTTGAAATAAGACAATGCAATTGTGTTTTCCTATTTTAAATGTAAATAGTTTTGTTCCATTGGCCAAATGTCTCTTTTTTCTTCTCAATCCAAGAACAAATTCACTTATTTTAAGTAAAAATGATTTAACTAGATTTCGATTTTTTTCCAGTGTCGGAAGTAGCATTCAGATTGTACTTTTGCCACTTGGTTAGTCTTTTTGCAGCTGCTGTGTGCTGAGTTTGTTTTGGTACATAATGTAAAGTATAAAAATAAGCATGCTATTTTAGCGTACAATATTCAACAATAAATCACAGGTTGCGTTTCATTTATGTGGGATTTTATGAGTCAGTAGAGTTAAATAAAATGCCTTAAATAATGAAATATAATTACATATAATTACATTTTCAGTATAAATTTTTTTTTCCAATCTATCGGTGTTCACATGTTTGTCAGGATGTAACACCACCTCCCAAAAATACATTAAGGTTCTTGTTGTAAAAGGGTGTTTGTACCATTAAACCATTGCAACTTACCAATAGATTACTAACTTTGTTTAATCTTAGTATAATCACCTAGAAATTGAATATCTGTGGGGTAATTGAATACAAATGAAAGGGAAGAAAAGAAAGAGAAGAGGAGCGTGAGGAGAGAAAGATAGGGAGGGCAAACAGAAGGAGAAAACAGGAGGAGATAAGCAGACGACAGGCTGCCTGTCTGTATCCAGACAGCTGCTGCTGCTCAGATTGTATCAGCAGCATCTTCATCAGTTCAGCCTGAGGTGTGTACACACACTATATACATTTACTGATCACTATCTCCTACCGCTCATGGCTAAAGCACTTTCAATTGCTCTGCTTAAAAAAAAAAAATGTTTAGTTTTTTTTTAAACATTAGTTATGATTAAACATCATCTGCACTGTAGATTCAATGTTATGCTAAAATTAAAGGCTCAACCGAATAAAGAAGCCATGATACTAGAACTGCTTTTGACATAAACCGCTTTGAAATCCTCCCTCCTCCTTTGACCTGAAAAGGTCTACAGGTAGAAAGCTATCATGCAAAATTATAACACATATTAAATATTATTTTATGATATTAAGATGATTTAATTGAAAATAACACATCCTAAACTAAGACTGATTTAACTGGTGTTTTACCCAGAGGGAGAAATAATGTCACACTTCCATTGAATCATTGGTTCACATCTCCACTCTTTCTTACTCAGATGTTTAATGCATACTGTCCCCTTTGCTCTCATGTGGTTTGACGGCTATAGGAGCTCAGAGATGAGACCAAGTGATCCTTTTTACTTGTTTTTGCCCAAAAGTTTTGTTCAAATCCTAACTTTAAAACAGCTACTTTTAAATTTACTCTCATAAATTCCATAATCATTCAAGTCTAAAATACTGAGGACAATCTATTCCTATTGAATGCTGCCATGACACTTATGTATTACTGCCTACAAAACACAAACTTAGTGTCAGGACTCCTGTTTTTGTGTTTGTGTTTCTGTGTTTGTCTCCCTTCATCCACCAGGAGGCGCCTGGTTCTGGTCCGCCTCCTCACACACCTGCTGATGGTTTCTTCGTTAAAGGAGTGTTCTTAAGCTGCTGACTGCCACTACTTCGACGCCAGAGTGTTTGCCAGTTTTGGGTACTCTAGCCAAGCTGAGTTTTGCTGAGTCAAGCTGAGTTTAACTTTGTTTTTGTCTTTGCCTCTCGGCAGGAAGTCATCCTGCAAACTGGATTTCTCGGACCTTCTCTCCCTGGAAGGATCAACTGAGCTTCAAACTGAGCTGGGGTTGAAACAGGAGGTTTGGATCCACTTTCCCCAAGAGATCGTTTGAGCTTCTCACTGAGAAAGGGTTTTTTCTCCACAACGATACGTTCAAGTACCGCTGGAAATCTAAGTGGCAGTCAGTATCTCCGTTCACCAACTAACAACCGTATTCTGGGTAAGCCCTGTTCCGCCCTCCACCGAATCAGACAAACACTGGAACCACGGCACAAAGACAGGAGTCAAGGATTCAACAACTTCTCTGGAAACGTGAGTCAGCAACCAAATCCTCTTCCCCAAGTTCACGAGTCAAATTCCCCACTGAGCCTGAACTAACCGCTGTGTCTTCCCCTCACTTTTCAGTTCCGGTTGAGCAGTGTTCAGAGCAACACTTCTCCCTCTGCTAAACTTCTTCAATAAAACCCGTTAAACCTTTTCCCTGTTCTCTCTGTTCGGTTTTCTGCATTTGGGTCTGAGCTTTGTAACATCATGACACTTAGCACTCACACCTGTAAGAACTCTTTCCTTCTCACTAATCAGATTTATTTATTATACATTACACATAAAATGTAATTATTGCTAATACAGTGTTTGATCTAAGAACAATAAGCTGGTTGAACACGTCCACCTGTAATACAAACACATAATCACTGAAAACACAACAAACAGGTAGAAAAACTTTTAAAATGGAAGCAGGTGGATTCAGCTGTTTTGTCTGACAGAGTAGAGTCTGAGGAGGAAGGAGAGTTTAAATGAGAGCAGCAATTCACAGGTTCTAACTCAACCAACCTGAGCCTCATTGGACTCGAATATTTCCTTCTTCAAGGAATTATCACCAAAAATATACTGCAGTGCTCCTAGAAGTGATGTTGCTATCTGTATACTGTCATAAATACAACAACACTCATGTTTTAGATAGTGATCGAAATGTGTGACTTTTTATTGTAACATTTTTAAACATGGTAAATTATACTTGAAGGCAAAGAGGACGATCTTTTATTTCCAGGTGAATGATCTTAGTAAGTGGTCCAGCGTTTATCATTGTTTCCCTTTATCTCCTCTTTCTTTAATCTTTTCTCCTTTATCCTGTTTTTCCTTTCCTGTTCTTCTTATATTGCAATGTCTATATAATCTGTAATACTCCCTATATAAATAAACTGAATTGAAATTAAATTCTATCCTATCATATTTACTGTGTTAACAGTTTTTTTTTTTTTATGAGACCTTCTACATGTAAATAGTTGCAGGCAGATTGATCTTCTTTAGCAGTCTTTTATGCAGCAGATCTGAAGATTCCTTTGAATGAAGACACTCATGTTTTCTTTTGAAAATGATGTTTAGGGTTTTCCATAGAGCTCTTCGTTCCATGTAGAATTCCTCTTTGTAAAATATGGTTCCAGAGGAGTGACCCTGAAGAAAGCCACAAGCCGAAACACGTTGGTCTGCTAATAGTTTGTTACAAATACTTCAAGTGTTGCTGAAGTTTTAACCTTACCAGTTCCACAGGAGTTTTTAAAAAAAACAGAACCAACCTTCTTATAAGTTTTTTAAATATTGCTCTGATACTGATACCCCAACAAATGCCTGCAGCAGTGATCACACGCTCA
>NW_015150676.1:118157-121334 GCF_000732505.1 Cyprinodon variegatus | reverse complement strand
TCTACATCATGAAGCGTGATGTCAGGGCAAAAGGTCCATAGTCATCGGGGGTTTATGGCTTTTTTTGTACTGATACAAGGCAGGAGGTCTTTCAGATCTCTGGAACCATCCTCTGAGTCATGCAAAGGTTAAACAGGTGCTGTGTAATCCCAAAGACTTGCTTTGCACAGCCCTTTAGGACTCTGGGTCTGATACCATCTGGACATGCTGCCTTATTCTGATTCAGTTTCTCCCCTTTCCTCTCCCCTTGACCCCTGTGGAGAGAGACAGGTGGAAGGAGAAGAAAAGGGGAGCAGCACCATCTTTGGATGAGCATGATAAAAAGAAACACATCAAAGCAAAAGTGTCCATCCCAGAGGTGTAAGACGACGCATTTTAGGTGCAGCAAGATGGGTAAGATGTTTGTTTGACAATGGGCAGGAGAGATTGCTGATCTGTACTTAAAGAGGACTGTGTTTACTTCACTGCATCTGCCCACATTTCTGTTTGTCTGATCATCCTTCTGCTCCAACCATGTGATCTTCTTCATTCCTGCCCACACATCTCTGATATTGTTCTTATCAATGTGAGAATGCGTGGATGGGTGATTGACTTTATGTAGTGCAAAGTGCTTTTGTCAAGTCTCCAGACTTGAAAGAGTGCCATATAAGTACATTACTGCTTCTTCTAATATGCATCCTTGATTTTGCTTGTATTTACCCTAAATTGCTTCTGTATACTCCGTAATATTTCCCTGTGTCCCTTCTTAAAGGCTTTTTTTTTCTTGTTAAGCCATTTCTTTATTCCACAGACAATCCTGGATTTATTAGTAAAGTTCTTCTCAGTGTTATACTGGAGAAGGTGTAATCTGCAAAGAAGTGTATCATAGTAGGTTTAACACTCAGTAATGACATAGATGTCCTGTCCGTGTGTATGGCACAGTTCATCCCCAATCTGCAGCCTGAAAACAAACTTGTGGGGCTTAATCAGCTTCCTGAGGCCATTTTCCCAGAGTTCTCTGAATTGCATGTTAATAAATAGGTTTATACTCTGATCAGAACATTCTACGATAAGATAAGATACAATAAAATAAGATGATGTCTTGCTTTAGGGATTTACAATCCCTTTACATTAACATAAAACAAGTCAAAAGTTTTGTTTTCTGTGTTAAAGGAGTTGAAACATTGGAAGTGTAGCAGAGAGTGAGCCATGACTATTATCTCCACATATTGGTCATTGCCACAAATACATTAGGCTGTGGTGTCTGTAGCTTAGCAGCAACTTCACTGAGATAGTTTGCAACAGCAAACAGTGGACTGTAAACAGCTGGCAATATAACACTGGTGAACGCTCTGGGTAAATAATATAGACAAAAACTTAGTGCTAAAAGTTCAATATCTGGGTTTCAGAGACTAAACTTCACAGTAAAATATCCTGGATGAAAACACCTCGAAAAACACTGCCAATTACCCCCCTTGATTTTTTTCCGGTCTTCTCATCCGGTCAGGAAGCCTTGCAGAGAAACACTAGGGTTGGAGATTTGACCCCACAGCCATGTTTCAGTGAAACACATAATACTGCACTCCTGATATTCTTGCTGGGTTTTTACCAGGACAGGGAGTTCTTCTAACTGGTTCTCCTGATGGCCTCACATTGGAAATAATAAATTATGTAAGAGGAAACTCAAATGTTCTCATTCTCATTCTCCTCCTTGCTAAAGCACTATACATCCACTGCACCTCCTTTTTATCTCCTTATCGGGGACTTGAAGAAGTTGTTCTATTCTATTCTATTCTATTCTATTCTATTCTATTCTTTTCTTTTCTATTCTATTATATTATATTCTATTCTATTCTATTCTATTCATTTTCATTTAAAATATTTTCCAATATAGTTGCTTTTATACAAGCTTTGTCTCTCCTTTGTTTTTTTTGTTTTTTTTACATTTATCGTAGTCACATAAAAATGATAGATATGAACAACGGAGAGGGAAAAGAAGATTTCCAGCTGAAGATTATGGCATGGCAATTGTAGTAGAAACAGCAACAAACTTCTAGGTTAGAAGTTAAACACTGAAATGTTTGTATCCCTCATTGTGTCTTTAAAAGCAGCTGGTTTCTGATGTTTCAGCAACCAATAAAAAACTAGAAAATATGCTGCTCACCCCATGAGTGTGTAATAAATCACCACCTTAATCTGTATCTAGAGCTGTCAGACTCCCTTCTGACAAAGACTTCCTGTTCTACTAAACCTATTGCTAGCTTCCCATTCTGTCCGCACACACACATATTCGGACACATTCACACACGTACCTTAATTCCCATTTAGACCTCCATATGGTGAGAAACATTTCAGTATACACCCCGCACACACTCAATCAAGAATGTACCTTTGAGTGCGCACAAACTGCACATGCCTAACACATAGATGACATGGAAACACGTGCACACGCACACACTTATACACATTCAAGTCATAAAGAAACACACATTTAGATGAAAGCAGCATAAAGTAGTGATTCTAACTCCATGCCTCAGTGGGGGGGAAGGAGCATGTAAGTCGCTCACACACACACACAAACCCTCACAATGAAGTTGATGAGTTGTGTGGCAGATATACGGGTTGGAATGTGACCATAAAAAATAGTGCATGAGCTTTTACACATACAGAGAACAGCTTTACCAAGTGGGGGGAGTGCTGGGCTATAGGCTTAATAAGGTGAGTAGAAATGGAAGGAAAGGTGGTGTTGAAGAGCTGCTCTGGTGGTCTGGCGATACCTGCTAGAACCAAACAAGCATTTTTAGCCAAACATTTAGAATGTGCATGAAGACTGCTGCCATTTTAACCCGCAGAAGTATTTTGCAAGGAAAGAATGATGGCTTCTAAAATATGGATGTAAACAGGCACCTCTTTGAATTGTAAAAATGATAAACAATATACTATACTCGATTGATTGACACTGGATTTTAAAGGAAAAATTCGCTAAGCGAGGAATGACCAATCGGTCATTATTTATACCTAAAACTTAAATGTTTGATTTAAGGAATTTAGCATTAACCAGTAAAAGAATAAAAACATAATTTTCGTTGCGATTACAGGGTGTGGGAGCGGCGATTTTTGCCCAAATATAGTAGCCCCTCCCTCCTGCCATCTTCCGGCAGTGACGTCACGTTGCGGTAAGCCTAGCGCCATTCTCCC
>NW_015150676.1:115909-116672 GCF_000732505.1 Cyprinodon variegatus | reverse complement strand
GCTACTATGAGAAAAAGCAGAGAGAGCAGAACGTTAGAGATTGAACTAACAGAGATAGAATGAAGCAGAATGATGAAAAGTGGTCCCTATGTCCTTCAGCAGTCTAAGCCTATATTAGCATGAAACTGCATTGAATTAAAACCTTATGTAGGACTTTTTCATTAACTGGCTTTTGGACACGGTGAATTGTTGTTCTGTTATTTGTTGTTTTTTAAAAGACATTTTATTCTTGTTTTTTCTTTTATCTTATTTTCAGTATTTTAGTCTCATGGCTCTCTTATTAGTGCAGCAGCAGTTCTAAGCCATTTTCCTTTCTCTGTTAGTTTGTTTTCTAACCTGTTTTCTATCGTTATTCTTTTCTTTTCAAATGTTTCCTTCAAAGTCACTTTCTGCAGCTAGTTAAGTTAGATATGTACTATATAGATAAATTGGACCTGGATCCAGAGTTTATCCAGTTATCTGTATGGAGTTGAAGGGTGCCAAGTATTCAGGTACTCTGAGTTTCTACAACAGTCTGAAAATCACGTGTATTGAGTCAGTTTGGTGTGAAAGTGCCCTTTTTTTTTGCTGTTTTTTTTCTGTGCTAACTCTATAAGTAACTCTATCCATTGATGCACCAGCAATGAGTTCAGGCTTTACCCTGCCTCTTGTCATGAGATCTGCACCACAGACCATACACCTTAGGACAGATAAATTAATCTTTATTTTATCTGCTCATTTTATAAAAATGACTAGACAGTAGTTTAGTAATTTCTTTCTGCTA
>NW_015150676.1:108387-115595 GCF_000732505.1 Cyprinodon variegatus | reverse complement strand
AGTCAACGACACAATGCAATCACCTGGGTTTCCAGCTACTTCTATCACTACTACAATATTTGAGCTGTAAAAACACAGGGGGCATTTTTCTGCATTTTAAATCAGTGGAAATTGTTTTTAAATCTCTCTGGTTTAAAGGTATAGAGGAGGATCTTTTATTTCCGGGTGGATCATCTAAATATGTGGTCCTCCTAATTGTCAATCATTCTGGTAATATGTTTACGTAATGCCGTCCTACTGGCTCGTCCCATTAGCGATCTTTTTCTGCACACTTTCAGGCGTATATCTGTGTTGAGCTACGGTTTCAGACCGCAGTTCTTTGAAAATGGCCGAGGGTCGTAAGAGAAAAAGTGTCTAGGAAGTGTAGGAGAACAAAAGAAAGGCCTCTGAAGAGGCAAAGAAATCCCAGAATGCTTTGCACAGTGCGCTATCCTCGCAAAGCATAATGGGATTTGTCACAGCACAAGAGAACTTATGCTTTTTTTTAAGTGGAGAGGGCGGGTCTTATCAAAAATCAAAAATCCTCCACTATACCTTTAAATACCAGTTGAGAAGTTGCAATGAGAGAATATTGTTTAAAGTAAAAAAAGGACAGCCTTGAAACTGTGGGAATACGTACTGTAGCAGATGGAGGCGTAACAAGTCATTAAAATGTAATAGATATATGAATGTAGTGTGATAAATTCAGTTTTTACCTTCATGAGGTGATGACGTTGTGTATATCACTGTTATAGAAGAGAAAACTAGCTCTTCTAGAATATAGAACTATTCTAATAGTTTGATTTAATTAGATTCTGCTGTTCCAGTTTGGCAAAGTGCAAAAATAGATTATTACGGTAACATTTTTTTTTCTTTTATCATAACGTATATTTAGAAACTGTCACAGCATCATGCAAATTATTTCAAACTATTAAGTGACAAGAAAATAAAACTAGCCTCCCTGGGTAAGGAACACTAGGTGTGGATTTCTTTGTAAGTTGTGGAGGTGTGAGTCTTCATGAGCAGTGACATTAAGACGAAGTGACATCCCAATTATTCCACCTCTCCCATTGCCTCTTTAATATTCTGCATGCAGAGGGTCGGCGTCGGGCGCAGCGGAGCGGGAACAGCTTTAACCTATTAGCAGGCTTTTAAGGTCTATTTTCTCTCTCTCTCTTAAAGACCCTGACCTGAGCTGGGTTCCTGAACTGACACACACTTCCTGTATTTCTCAAAGTAACTGCTGTAGCATCTCAAAAACTGGGGTAAGGTATGAAATACACTGAGGGTAAACCTGCTTTTATGATAAATCTTTTCCAGCTCATTTGCTGGGCAACATCTTAGAACTAATTTTAATGTTAATATAAAACTTCATTAGATCTCATTAGTTTATTTATTTCAAACATTTCACATCAGTCTTCAGCGCTTCAACCTTTTTTAATTTATTTTTCCCCAGTTTTTGTCACATACAGAAACAATTTCATTAAAACAAATTTTCTGATTCAGTTATATATTCTAGTTATTAGACTAATGATATTTATCTATTAAAAACATATATTGTCCATTTGTGGTTTGATGATTGTCTCCCCCTTGTAGTCTGTTGCAGATCTTCTTATCTTGACATTATTCTGTCTTCTTACAGCATTGGTTACCTTTCTGTATAGATTTTATACATTTATATATTAGGGCTGAAACAAATAATCAGATTAATCAATTAGTGAAATAATTGTCAACTAATTTAGTAATCGATCAATCGTTAACTGGAGTATAGAGACTCTAAAACATTCCTTTAGCTGACAGAGCGACCCACTTAGAGCAGGAATTGTACCAAATTGCAGTATTTTGAATTTGATTTTTTTTTTTAAATGTGTCCATTAATATGCTCAAACAGAACTCCTCAAGTGCAAAGTTATATATATATATATATATATATATATATATATATATATATATAAATAAATGCAATGCAATGAGCATCTATCCCGTACAGTTGCATGCACTTTAACTAAATAAAAACAGGCCGATAATGGTGCTATTACTACAGAGGCATTATTATCAGATCATCCAATCAGAGCGATGAAAAGTTTCCTATCTAAGGTGAACCAACTGATTTCATCGAGTCATTGTCATGCAGGACACGCTTCTCCTGGATTAGCATGTAGCATCACCAGATATTCACTAGCATTTTGTTGCTGACTCTGCAGCAATTCCTCCAAAATAGATAAATGGCATAATTATTGCATGTGAATACCTATATTTTAATACATAACCTATTAACATTTAAAGCAAATTAGACTTTAAACCGCAATGCGAACGTTTGATCAAATGTTATTTTTTAAATTTCCCATTCATTTTTTATTATATACTCAGATTTATACTCAACGTCACCATGGCTCTGCTATTGCGGTTAATTTGTACAATTTAATGAAACCTAGTCTGTGTAATCCAGTTTAAATGATAATTTCTTCTGCAAACCTTAATTGAAATTTGTCTGTTTTTTCCAAAAAAGGATGCTCTCAGTATGTTATTCATATGCAGCTATTCAGTTCAGATCAATTCAATTCAGTTCATTTATATTAGCACCAATTCACAACAAGTCTGTTGAAATATGAGTTAATTAGCAGCTCCCTTCCAAACTTTGACAAAGATCAAATCATTGCTAGTTGTGAAGCTGAGATAGCTCTATAAACGACCAAGATTTTTATTGGCTAAAATGGGTCTTGCTATATTTGGAGGCTGAGTTGAAGGGAGGAAGCCTGGTACAGGTTTGGTAAGACAGTGTTAGAGTACCAGTTCTCCAAATTTATATTGAAAGGTGAAATCCAGTTTGTAAACCAGATTTAAACCAACCTGCATTGAGTAAATTAATTCTTAGAAATGTGCTTATAATACAGAAACAATAAAGTCTGACTTATTGCCTGCAGTTTGTTCTTCTGAGCTGTAGTACAGTAATAATATGAGCATATATTATAATAACCAGCTGTTACTGACAGTACTTATTGACACACACCAATAAGGGAAAATAATAACTCAAAATAGTCAAAAAAAAAAAAAAACTAAAGCAAAAGTCACCACAAATCCAGGGACAGAAACAATTCATAGTAGAAAATTTTGGAAAAATTGCGCTGCCTAAACTAAACATCCATCCATTTTTAGTCATGCTTATTCTTGCTGGGATCGCAAGGGGTGCTGGTGTCTATCTCCAGCTCTCTACGGGTGAGAGGCGGGGTCCACCCTGCACAGGTATCCAGTCCATCGCAGGGCAACACAGAGACAAACAGGACAAACAACCATTCACACACACTCACACCTAAGGAGAATTTAGGGAAGCCAATTAACCTAACAGTCATGTTTTTGGACTGTGGGAGGAAGCTGGAGTACCCAGAGAGAACCCACGCATGCTAAGGGAGAACATGGAAACTCCATGCAGAAAGACTGTGGGCCGGGAATGAAACCCAGAACCTTATTGCTGCAAAGCAGCAGGCGGGGGATCATTGGTTTGGGCTGACATGCAGCTCAGTACTTATCCTCTTTGCTGTTTCTACCTTGAGAAAAAAAACTTCCAAAGAGATGAGACCCACTTAATTAACTGGGAGCTTTGTTTTAAAGGCCTTATATGCTGTAACTGGGAATGCTAGTGTAACTGGAACAGTAAGATAAGCCTATGAACTGTGAAAAGTTTGAACAGTCCATAAATAACCAAGGGCTACATTATAAATGCCATTTATGCTTCTAATCCAGAGAGTGCCCTCCGGGATAACTCGCTGTCAGTCTTACTGAATGCAGGTTTGGAAATGTTGGGTTAGAGTGAGGCTGTAGCTGCAGCTGGGCTCAGATTAGAACTTTGACATGGAGTTGACCCAATTAGAGACACACATTCAGGCTGGAAATGATGGTTTAATAGTGCATTAGCTCCATCATAGAGGTCACTGTTTCTTCCCCTCATTAGGTCCCATTGGAGATGGAACGTGTTACCTTAAGCTGGTCTTCCTCATCCTTGCAGGCATCAGCAGTTAGTGCATGGCAGGAAATCCCTGAAAGAAGCATGAATCCCCTAAACAGTCAGCAGGAATATCCAGGACACAGAACCCAGCCATACAGCAATAAAGACCTCCAAGATCCAGCATGGGTCAAAGGAAAACTGAAAAATACAGAGAGAGATAGAGAATGAAAGACTAACAAACTAGCACTAATGCAAATCCAGGCTGATTAACCAGTCACGCTAAAAAAAAAAAAAATTGAATCTGCTTTATCTTATTGATCCAACTGGTCTCCAAAGTTAATTGGGTGTTGTTGTTTTTTTTGTTTTTTTTTTTACAAATTTATGGGTTTATGTGGTGCAGCTCTAATTAAACATTGTATTTCTTCCAGGACCAGAACGTTCTAAACCAAACTCTACCAAAGTCAGTGCGGTCATCCTTCCCAGCTACCAACCTGGAAATGGCAAGCAAGTCAGAAACATAAAAGCAAGTCAGAAGCATAAAAGCAACTTATCCTACAAGCCCACAGAGGTTCTGGGTAAGACAAGAAATTTTCTTTACCTAAATCAAAAATCTTTTTTTCGACCAAAAAACAGCATTCAAATGTTAGCACACAGCTTCAGTTAATTCAGCTACACAGGGTGTAGTGATGGAGTCACATCTGAACCTCCAGAGGCTCTTAAAGACAGGAACAAAGTGGGCCTTCTATCACCTAAAGAACATCTCGGGGATTAAAGGACTGATGTTGAATAACTACTTCCTGCTTTTTCTTCATGTTTAGTATCCCTGCAGTGGTGTCTTCATAGGTCTGCTTAAAAAGTGGATCAGACAGCTGCAGCTGATCCAGATGCTGCTGCCTGCGTCCTCACTAGAACTAAGAAAGTGGAGAACATCAGCCCAGTTCTAAATTCCTTCCACTGGCTCCCTGTAGCTGAGAGAACAGACTTTAACATCCTTCTGTTAGTCTAGAAATCACTGAATTTCTTAGCTCAATAGTAAATTACCAACTGGATCAACAACCCTGAACTATAACCAATGATTAGGAAGCAGCTTTTAGTTCTTATGATTCTCTAATCTGGAAAAAAAAACTCCTAAAAAACTGAAGAATGGCTGAAACCTTCAGTTCATCCAATGTTTCCTTTATGCCACTGCAATACACAACACTTTGAATTGTTTTGTGACTGAAATGTGCTTTATAAATAAACTTCTCTTGCCCAGATTTGGAACAATTATTTTCTTTTAAATTAAACATCTTAAAAAAAAGAAGAAAAATATCCAGAAATATGCAGAGTGTTTCCTGGTGAAAGTTTTAGTGTCCTGGAACGTCTGCTAGCTGTGTCTGACAACTTTCTTCCAGGCTGGTTAGAGACCCTGAGATGGTGAGAAACAAACATCATACAGTGTTTATACTGCTCCTCAGTTCAATGCTACTCAGAGACACGGAGTAGACGAACCTGCCGACGACAATTTTTTGATTACCTTTAAATTTAAGAATGAAGAAATCATTGTAAAACCACTGATGTCATATATGATATTACTTTAACGTTATCATTTTACATTTCGTTTCTATTCTTTCCCTAAAGGCCCTGCACTCATTTATAGAGGCAAAGACAATTCACTGCGACACTCATTGATTCAAATTGGACAAAGATGGGAACAGAGACGGTAATTTTAAAGATGGAACCATAGAAATCAGTTGTGTTCCCATAGATGGCAGATTTTGTGTGAACTTTACTAATATTCTTGAAAAAGACCACGAGGGACCAGTACGTGTCTGCCTGTGGTCAAAAACTAGAACATTAAACAAATGCATTGGGAGAATATAATATAATATATATTGTGGAGTATAAATGACCTTTAGGGCAGCGGTTGCTGTGTTTGTGAAAGCCCGGCCCATTGGTTCGAAAACCACCTAGATTCCTTTTACAGACATAACGTGAGCAGAGCGTGCCCGTGACCTTGTCTGATGTTACATCTAAAGCTTTGGTGGTAAATGTGGAGGAAATTGCTGGCAATAACAACCACTTTCAACTTCACTACGGCCACAGAAGCAGCAAGGACACAATGTGTGAGCGGCCTTGGTGAATGCGCTCATTTGTTTGATCCCGTTTCAAAGGTTTCTAGGATACAGCTACATTATTTTGCTTCAGCTGGCTGAAATTTGAGATATGATCGTTCTGGGAAGCTTTATGGTCCTGCTTCATGAGTTCTGTCTGTCGGACAGTCTGTTAGCCTAATCTGATAGAGTTGGATCTTCTCCCAGGGGATGAGGTCTTCACCAGCAAGTTCTTGTGTGTCTTTTTGTGTCTGCAGGCTAAACGTTAATAACAAACACTAATGAAGAGAAATGAGCCTCTCATCTTTAAGCAGTCTTTATGAGCTACACAAAGACACACACACTTTACATGTAGGTTGTCAAAGTGAATGGTTTCTTAGTGACATTATGGGTCTCTCTCTCTGTCAGACATGGGAGACTTGGACACTAATCACTGCATTGATGCTGCCACACCACACAAAAGGCTCTAGTCTGCCTCAGTGTGTGTGTGCGCTGGTGGTCTGGCGATTCTTTCATGGCCTGATGAGGTAAGCAACAACAGGCCCGAGGCCATGCGGGAGACAGGACACACACACACTCAGCCATAGAGGCTTGTGGGCTAAAGATAGTGGCCATTTCAGTTGTCAAACTTCAGTGAATCATAGGGTCAAACAGAGTTAACCTCAATGCTTGGGCTGGCAAATCGCTAACATCTAATGCTTTATTTATGTCTTACTTGTTGATCATTATCTGCATTATTAAAATTTGTTTTTAGTTTAGATCTATAAAGCATAAACTGCTTAAAGTTTTCTTTATATACTCTGCTTTTATTGGTTTACAGTTGAAATGTTTTAACTTAGGACTCACAATTTTCCATCAAATGCTGCAGTAGTTTGATTAGAAAAAACTTTATATATATATATATATCATAATAAGATAAATATCTAAACTAAACTGCACTTGATTAATTCTGATCTTCAGAAGGTGCAAAGTTGTTTGTGTATATATATATATATATATATAAAAACTCTTCCTCACCAATCGCGGGCGGTCTTCCCCCCTTTTTTCCTCGGGTCCTCTACCAGAGACCTGGGACCTTGACGGTTCTGTGCTGTATTTTGTATCTTGCTGTTCCTAGAACTGCACTCTTCTTGACCGAGATGTCTGATGTATTTCCAGGGATCAGCTGTAACCACTCCTCCAGTTTGGGGGTC
>NW_015150676.1:105032-107995 GCF_000732505.1 Cyprinodon variegatus | reverse complement strand
GGTTAACATCTTAAAATTTACAAAACAATTTTGGTAGATCACCCCCACACACTCACTTATCCTGCCCTTGAATTTAAATTTTTCTTAAAATATATGCTTTTTCCTTGTTTTGTGCAGGTAATTAAGACAACGCCAATAGAAAAGGATGAATTATGTCTACAATAATAAGAAAAAAACAACTCCATTATCTTATTTCAAGTACAGATCTAATCAGTTTTTTTGCTGTTTGTTTACTCTGTGCTGAAGTAAGCAAAGATAAAGTTTAAAGGAAACTGGTTATTTGTTTACACCAATGTTTATAGCCGGTTACCAAAGGGTTCTTATTTTTACATTATTTTTACCACTTTAAATGCAAATGCGCACAGATTTAACAGTTTGAAGACCCAAATATTTACGTGACTACAAATAAATATTTGCAGCTCAGCAGTTGAGGCAGTTGAGGCTCTTAGACCCAAAAGAAGTGCAAAGAAAGGTGAACAAGTTTTCCAGAAGAATCAGTGCGGTCGGTTTTACGACAGAGAGACTATTCCAACAGGGAAAGAACATACTGTAATGTTTTAAACAGGAATCAGTGTGATTTACTTAATCTGCTGTATATTTAGTTCCACCCTTTTAATAAAAATATTATTGTCCCACATCGTCATAAAGGTCCCTGAATTTCAGGCTGCACATAGTGACCATAGTGGGCAGATACTGATGATGGCATTTGGGTCAAATGGGCCACAGGCTGAGTGGAAAGCAGAGGACTGGGAGGGAGGATTGGGTCCTAGCGTGTCTGGTAGGGGTGGGAAGGCAATCCTCTGCAGACTCCCCACAGAACCGTTAGCAGGGCCTTTAAATCATTGTAAGCATCAACATCACTTTATATTGGCAATCGTTAAAGAAGTTCCTTTGTTTCCAGACTGCTTACTTTGAATTATGAGGTCAATCAAATAAGTGAAGAGAATTAACTACCTGGAAGTTTAGACTTCATCCTTCAACCTATTTTCATTCCTCAGTTAACTCATCATTCCTTTAGTCATAGAAGAAAGGAAGATATTTAAAGAGAAAAAGATACTAAACTACCGCTCTTTGTTGTATATATTGTTGATAAGGTCAAGGGATGCACTGATGCAACACATAGAGGTCGGGTTAGTGTTCTTGAAACTAAATATGTAGAAAAAGGAAATTAAAACAACTGGTACTACCAGTTTTCTTATTTTTAAAAAAATTCAGAATCATACATTGATATCGAGGGCTGTGTTTTTTATGATCTAAGTGTCCTGCTTCTGGAAACTTATGAGGTGGGATTATTTTCCAGCAGTGTTGGAGTGATCTATACGGATATAGACCACGCTGCGTTTAAACTGCTTCAGATCAGGTGACGAGGCCAGCAACAGTTACTGATCTCAAACACAGCCACTTCCTGACAGCAAAAGTAGATACAGATCTCCTAGATGCCATTTGGGGAAAAAAATGTAACGTCCAAAATTTAGTTTCTTTGTTTTCCATTTTTATTTTGTGTGAGAACTAATAAAACATATAATCTGTGCTTTTCTCCATTTTTGGTTTTAAACAAAAAAACAAACTGACTGAATGTACACTAACCGAGGTGGCAGTAAGCTTCTCACCGAGTGGAAAACATTGCTGAGGTCAAACTTTAGACATAAAGCCATAAAAATGTATTTTTTTTTTTATCATACTTGATGATTATAATAATGACAAATAAATGAGTACCATCATTATCAGATTATAATAGTTATATGTATTATTGGTGAAATAAATTTTGTCTAGCATACCTACTGATCTGTATTTATTCACTGGATCACTGATTGCCCGTTGGTAGTACGGGATTGAAGTGAAGCCACCGGCCGCCATATTGGTACTCCCTAGTTTGACCGCAATATAAACAACATGTCCGCTACAGCATTGAACAATGATGATGTTCTCATTTCAGGGGGGCTTAAGACTTTTAAAATAAAGATAAATTCATCACTTCACACACTTGGTGTTTCATAGCATCAGTAGATTACTGTAATGTATGATAAATAGGCAGATCTCATTGCAAAGTCTTTATGAAGTCAATGAAGTCTATAAATCATGAAATATGACATTTTATACAAATCATCACAAGAAAAATTATGTGTTAATGGAGCAATAAAATAAAGATGATATACAAGTAGTATACATGTATTTATTACATTGTTATGGTAATGACATCTGGCATGTCTAATAGTGCATGATATCTATATATATAGAAATGTATATGTATATATATATATATATTTATATATATGGGTCAATAAAATAATTCTTTATTAAATTGTTAATAAAGAGTGACTACATTGACATTTCACAGTGAATTACTTATATTTTAGACTTTAGACAGATTTTATTAGTCATTTTGTTTACAAAAGTGCAAAAAACAACAAGAAAAGTATTTACTCTACTTCCTATTTTCTAACATTAAACACAATGTCAAAGGCTCAGTTAGTCAACATCCTCAAGTCAATTCAAGGTAGCTAGACTACTGTTACACTATACTATGCGATACATCAGCGTATGTGTGGATTTTCTTAGTTAGTTCATCCACTGACTGTGAAGTTACCTGTGGAATGTCTTCCTACAGCCATTAAACTGCTTGTTTTTGCAGCTAAATTCCACACAGGGAGGCATTTTTACCGTGTGTCTCCGTGGGAGTGGGGAGTACCAGCATGGCGGATGGTGGCCTCATTTTTTTCGGGCAATCAGCAATCCAGTAAATGAATAGAGATCAGTGAGCATACCATACAAAGAAGCCTGGATCATTTTGCTCCACTAATATGGGATTCTGAGATCTTGCCTTGTTGCATATTACCTTTGTTAAACAAAATTACTGCATCTGGCATCAAAGTAAACAGATGGATTTAATAAATTCAAAACCATCAGTCCTGTTCTGAAAACGAAGGGATTAGGAGGAGCCAGAGGGTCCAACAATTGCAAAC
>NW_015150676.1:102131-103478 GCF_000732505.1 Cyprinodon variegatus | reverse complement strand
TCCCAGATGCTGCAGCCCTGGAGAACGAAGAACGAGCAGCAGATCAGATCTGAGCAGACAAAGGAGGGAAGGCCCGAAGCCAGAAGACCAGAAGTCCAAAGAGGTTCCAGAGGGATATCCAGGTCGGTGACAGATAGCAGTTGCAAGTTCTGCAAACAGGAAGAATCCAGCATGAGTCTAAAGACAGGCCAGGCAGATCAGATGGAAACAAGCAGGCTCAGTGGTTGAGAAGTAGAACAGGTCAGGATCAGGTCATCAGAAACACTAAGGTGATGGTAAAAAGACTCATTACTGGCTCGAGAATACTCTAGCACTGATGACTGGTTAGAGGACTGATTAAATAGAAGCAGGAGCAGGTGGATCAGATGAACAGTAATGAGAAAACAGGTGACAGGTGAATGAAATGAGTAAACCAGCCTGTCTTTAGCAGCAAGATCATGACATTTTTGTGATTTCTTCATCACTGTTTTTATTCCTCCACCAAACAGTTTCTGCTTTATGTCTTTTCTATTTTTTAATATCAATATTTTGTTAACTAAGTTTTTTTGGTTGTTCCAACTGTTTCCTGAAATGCCAGCAGCCAGACACTTTCAGAGTTTGAACTAGACTTTTTTAAACAGTATAGTACCCTTCATTAGGGCAGCGTCGGCCACACAGTGAAGATGTCATTGCTCACAGCAGGATTTATGCTGGATCTTCTGCCCACCTGTTGTGTGCTGCCAGGATTGCTTCTTACATGGTACCAGTTAGTTATGTTCAGGCAGCTCAAGGTCTCAAATGAGTGTGTGATTATATTTATTTAGACAGAAGTAATCATAATGAAATGTTGATAAAAAAATACAGTATATTCCATTGCATGTGCATGGTTTGAACAAGGCTGTAGGTGTGTATTTATTTTAACATAGTGTTAAAGCATATAAATGTTCAATTGTAATCTTAAGGGCTTTATTATGAATTAAACAGCTAAAATCATCATGCCAGACTAAAGATCTGAGGAGTGACTGTTTATCTAAATACGTTACCTAAAACCCAAGATAATTCTCAATATGCATCTTAGTCAACAGGGTTTAAGGAGGTGATTTTCCACCCTTTCCTGTCAAAACAACCTTAGATTTTCTATGAAGGCAGACCAGATTAAACTACCGTACTATGATGAGGAATAGCAGAAAGCAAGAGTTTAGAAGTTGAACTAAGAAATAATAGTTATTGAAGTTGAACTAAAAGGATAATAGTAAAAGAATTAATCAAAATGATGAAAAAGGGTCCCTATGTCCTCCAGCAGTCTAAGCCTATAGCAGCAGAACTATAGAGATAGCTCAGCATAATCTGAACCACTCAAAGTATAAG
>NW_015150676.1:97311-99387 GCF_000732505.1 Cyprinodon variegatus | reverse complement strand
ATTTTTACTCATTTGTAGATCGTTTTTGCAGTGTTCAAATAAAAAGGAGTGCATCTAGAGGGGTTTACACATTTGTGACAGTAGATTATCCTCTCTTTTCTAAATGTGGCTGGTCTAAATAGCGATAAAAAAGCTTCAAGTAATAAAATTCTAGAGAATATTAGAGTTTGCTGGGCGCCTCTAGATCAGTCACATGACGAAACCCAGCTGTGACACCACTGTAGTCAAACATCCTCCGGCGGGTGTATAGAAACACTACTTTATGCATTTTTAAGCATTCTGAAAGGATTGTTAAAACCTCATTACAATGGTCTGTTGTACTGTACTGCTGCCAATTGTAGGAATGGCTTTAAGTCGGGAAAAAGAACGTTTTATTATCCCAAGGATCCGTCCGGTTTCGCATCAAATTTCGATTCGAAAATTAAATCAATTAGACAAACATCAACTGGACAAATGTTTAGCACATACCAGTACAGTAGCAGCCATTCAAAATGGCCCTTCCCAGTCAAAAGCCAGCCGAATGGCAGCCCACTTCCCTGCAACTAACAGCAAATCCCCTCCAACTTCCAGCCACTGGCCTTCTCCTAGGCGTGCATATCTTTTTACTCTGACTCCACCCTTTCACTGAATTACAGGGTCTGGCCAGTAGATGATGCTTCTCTTTAGATCTTAATGTCCACAAATCATGACAGAAATAATATGTCAGTACAAAGATTGATGTTTAAAAAGGAATTGTAGTGAACCAGCAAAGGACCAGTCAAGGACCAGCCAAGAGCCATCAAGGGCCAAGCAAGGACCAGCCAAGGATTAGTCAAGGGCCAGCCTAGGGCCAGTCAAGGACCAACCAAGGACCAGCCAATGACCAGTCAAGGGCCAGCCAAGGACCAGTCAAGGGCCAGCCAAGAACCAGCCAAGGGCAAGCCAAGGACCAGCCAAAGAAGCAAAGGGCCAGCCTAGGGCCAGCCAAGGACCAGCCAAGGGCCAACCAAGGACCACCCAAGGGCCAGCCAAGGACCAGCCAAGGGCCAGCCAAAGACAAGCCAAGGGCCAACCAAGGACCACCCAAGGGTCAGCCAAGGGCCAGCCTAGGGCCAGCCAAGGACCAGCCAAAGACAAGCCAAGGACCAGCCAAGGACCAGTCAAGGAAAGTGAGGAAATTTTGAATGGCTACTACTGTTCAACACATTCATTGATGATCCATCAATAAGCATTTAGTTACCAAGGAAGTAAAGCCAGCAGAAACAGCAAGGATGAATAGTAAAAAACTCTGAACCTTACCTTATTTATTCTCTGCTTTTAAAGATTCCTGTTTTATAATAGCTAATGACAAACTGACCGTTTTTATATTCTTTAGTTCGACTGGTGTTTACATTAACATAAAGGGTCCTAACATACATACAGAACAATAATCACCTTGTTTAAAACAAAAGTCAGCTAAAAAGAAATGAGATGAATGAGCATAAATAAAAACAAAAGCGAGTGTTTAACTTTTATGTTGACTTCATTTGTTTTATGTATATTTAATCTAGTTCTGTTTGTATTTTTGACACAGGGATTTATAAAGAGTTCAGCCTTATTACATATTGTCATGAGGTTCTGAGTACCAAGACATCGGTATAATGGACCTAAACTTTCCTTAAATCTGTTATGATAAAACATGATGGACTGCAGCTTTACTTGGACTAATTTTGCAGAGCTAAATGATAAATTTCTAACACTTTCCATGATTAACAATAACTTGTCAAAAACCTTTGAATTGATGTCAAGCTCTTGAGCCTGCTGCCGTGTTTCACGGAGAAATTCTGTGTAAAAGTGACAGCTTTAAGAACTTGAAAGCATGAGGTTCAGGAATCAAATGAGCAGGTTTATGCAGCTGGAGCTGCTGACTTGCGTTTGTATCAGACTGGATCTGCTTAATCCACAGGGTCAGAGGAGTTTGGAGTCTGTTACAGAGAAGAGACGGGTTACAGACACCAGAGGCCATCAGCTGGTAGGGGCCTGTATGATAACCATGAGTAACAATGGCATAGTTTCACAGTATTAACCCAGATATTAAAAAAAAAGTATTAATATTTT
>NW_015150676.1:92275-94253 GCF_000732505.1 Cyprinodon variegatus | reverse complement strand
CATTTTGAATTGAAAAAAGCTTCCTGGATGGGAAGAGAAACATCTTCAAACTTGGAAACAAAGTCAATTAGACTGTTTTTCAATTTTTCTGGAATCTCACTAGCACTACTGAACCTGCAGACCTCACCCTGAGCTATATTAACTGCAACATATGAATCAAGATGCTATGACTGAAAATATTTGATTGACAGATGACCGTTGATATATGATTGGCTGAATTTAGGTGTTCAGGCTGACGTAGAACTAACTGGCCTGCAGAAAATAATAAAAAAAACAATAACACAGATTTTAAGATAGGATTATTTTTTTAAAATAGAAATTTTCTACATTTTGTGACAATATGGTCTGATAAAGAGTACATTTATATCCATGTTTAAGCCAGAATGATTTGACATTTAAATATGATTTCCTTACGACTTTAAGTAGATTTATACAGTGGTGACTAAAGCAGAATGTGGAGCACTTAGTTGAAGCATTAATGTTGTTTAATGTTTTTTTGCAGAATATTACATACTATACATCCTACTTTGAAAAATGACTGCGTCATTTTCATGTACTTAACAGTTCTGCACCATCCCTTGTTGATCCTCATATAAAATCCCAATAAAACTGAGAAAATAGAAAACTAGAAAACAGATGTATTAGAAATATACTATCAGCATTAGCAGGTATTAGCATGATCAACAATGCATGGTTAGATTATCTATGAGCTCTAAATGAATAACACCTGATTTCTTTTTTTTTTAGTTCCACTTTATCCTCTCACATTTTATTTATTTAGTTTACTTTCAGACTTTTTTGTGATAAGATGAGTTTTCCATTTATTATAACTAGTTCTGTGGGAAATAGGCCCTTTGCCAGATCCTGTGACTATTACTCTCCAACGTATCCACACATAAATATGCTCAGGCTCCTCTATCTGTGGCACTGCTTTAAAAATGTCTTCCTGTGGTTTGGGAGGAATGTAAACAGAAGGAGAGGAGAGGTGCAGCGACAGAGAGAGGCAGAGAGCAGAGCAACAAGGTGCTCAAAACGTCCTATTAGCTCACTTGCTTTAAAACCATGTTATTGTATTGCGGTTGTTTTACTAAATAGGCTAATTTTTTTTCATGAAGTGATTTATCAATTGGAATTTAAATTTAGTCAAATGACAAATAATAATAAACACTTTACACTCTAGTTGAGGCCTTTTTACACAGCCTTAATCTTGACCGATTTTTATAGATTTAGAGTCCATCCATCTTTTTCTGCTTGCATATATTTATCAGGGTGAGGATGTCTGTATCATCACCATCATATCTCAGAATACAGTGTAAGTGCTATCAATTTACATTATAGATGAATGTTTATCAAAAACCTCACAATGTCACAAAGTTATTGCTATCTTAGGGTGAGAACCTTAACCCTACTTTATTTCTTCTTGTTTTAATAAAAGGACTTGTGTTATGATAAAAGATCCTCTGAGAGGAGATACGGTCAGAATTTAGATTATATCAGCAGTTCTGCTCTAAAGTCAGATGTTTATGTTTCAATTTTGCTTCAGAGAAGAAACTTTTGACAAAGTCACTTTATGTACGTTTTAGTAAGTTACAATAATGATATTAAATGTTTGCATAAAAAGGTTTTAGTTGAGAGCTGCACAGTGGGGCAGTGGGTAGCACTGTTCGATTCCTGGCCTGGGGTCTTTCTGCATGGAGTTTTCATGTTCTCCCTGAGCATGCATGGGTACTCCGGCTTTCTCACACAGTCCAAAAACATTCTATTCAGTTTATTTGTATAGTGTCAATTCACAACACACGTCATCTCAAGGCACTTTACAGTTTACCAGATCAGATACAGTCAGATTGATTCAAAGTTTTCTATCTAAGGAAAACCTGTTGATTGCATCGACTCATTGACTCAAAGGCAATCCCTCACACCAAGCATACTTGTGGCGACAGTGGAGAGGAAAAACTTCCTTTTAACAGGAAGAAACCTC
>NW_015150676.1:86484-87339 GCF_000732505.1 Cyprinodon variegatus | reverse complement strand
CAAGCTCCAACATCTATAAACAAAGGTGTTGCTGGCAGCAGCACAGCTGATATTTCTCTCCAGGATGGAGTCACAGCTAAAGAACCTAATTAGCTTCACCAACTTCAGCTCTTCTATGTCATTTTATGGATGACCTGAAACATGACTGTTAGGTTAATTGGCTTCTCTAAATTCTCCTTAGGTGTGAGTGCGTGTGTGAATGGTTGTTTGTGTCTGTGTTGCCCTGCGATGGACTGGTGACCTGTCCACAGTGGACTCCGCCTCTCCCCTGTAGAAAGCTGGAGATAGACACCAGCACCCCTCGCCACCCCAACTGGGATAAAGCGTGACGGAAAATGGATGGATGGTTTTAGATGAAGGCTGAAAATAAACCTCCTCTGCATTGCTCCTTATTTGGACTTTGACTGCTTTGGTATACTGCATAATGATACCAGTAAAATACTGAAAATTACACAAATTACACTCAGTGGGAGTCTATTAAAGCTGAGAACTGCTTGATGATGCTTAGTTTGGTTTAGGTTTGAGAGTTATTAACAATTTATAGGGCACTCAGTGAAATAATCTTAAAATCCAAATTTCAAGACATTTGTGTTATTGGAATCCAGGACAAGACCTTGCACTGCAAAAATGTTCTAGAAATAAGTAAAAATGTCCTAAATTAAGTGTATTTACCATTAATTTGAGTAGGTTAATAAGATGATTTGCCAAAGGAATGTAATTTTAACTCCTAAAATAGGATAATAACTTGAAATAAGGAAAGGAATTGTTTTTTTTAATCAAATTTTAAATGTAACTTGTCTTGTTCCATTGGCAAAGTGTCTCACTTTCCTCCTCAATTCAAGAGAAGATGCACTT
>NW_015150676.1:81259-84914 GCF_000732505.1 Cyprinodon variegatus | reverse complement strand
TATATATATATATACAAAAAGCAGAGGAAAGCCGTTGGGGTTGACATAGCAATACCAAGTGACTGCAACATCAGGAAAAAGGAACATGAGAAACTAGAGAAATACCAGGGGCTCGGAGAAGAGCTGGAGAAAACCTGGAAGGTCAAGGTAACAGTGGTACCCGTGGAGTGGTACCAATCCCCAAACTGGAGGAGTAACAGCAGATCCCTGGAAATACATCATACATCTCGGTCCAGAAGGTGCAGTTCTACGAGCAGCAAAGATACCGCGCAGAACCCTCAAGCTCCCAGGCCTCTGGTAGACGACCCCAGCTTGGAGGAAAAAAAGGGTGAGACTGCCTGAGGTGGGTGACCTCTATTTATATATATATATATATATACCCCCTTTTTTTCATTTGAAAACAGCATTTACTTCAGCTCTTCTATGTCTGATATCTACATTTCATGAATGACCTGAAACAAACGTGGAAAAACCCAGAAGACATCCATAAATGCAGGAATCATTTTTCATACATGTGTACTGTTGACCCAAAGCGGTGTACATCTGGGTCCCTTAGAAACCATGGAAACAAACAATCCCATGAATCTGAACTTGGAACAAGGTAAACTTGTTGCTGTTACGATGTGAGATCACCTGAGTGCTGCATGGCTCCTCTTTACCTCATTATATACCAACCCCAGAAGTGTTAAATATGTCTTTCTGGCTGCCCATATGGCAGCATTTATGGTCTCCAACACCAAACAAGACAATTTTATATGAGCATGTGTGTAACTGTTTGTATGTCCTAATAGATGGGAAGAGTGGACTAGCCAATGGTAACTGGAATCTGAGTTTGGACTACATCTTAATAAGGACCTCATTAGCTCCACACAGTTCTGATGTGATTCATTAATCATGCTGCAGAGACCTTTCTCTGTGATGGATGTTTTCATGCTTTGCTAGTTTCTGTCTGATTTTTGCTTTTGGGAAACACAGATAATATTTCTTCTTAGTAGAAATAATAAATGGAAAACTTTGCATCGTCTCAAGCTCATTAAAAAATGTCCCATTAGTCATTAGTTTGTCTGTGTGCATGGCACACGATGTAATAACAGCACAGCCGGCTGACAGTGTGTGATGATTAAATATGTGTTTATTGTTTCACAAGCGAGTTCAGAACATCCACGTCTTTGGTTCTAAAGTCAAACTAAATCAACATCATTTGATTCTGATGGTTTAGGCATCAAAACTGGCTTTAACTCGGCAGAAAGATTGTCCTAAAAAATAGGAAATAAATCAAAACCTGCACCATTTAAAATTATATATATATATATATATATATATATATATATNTGGATGTATAAATGGATGATTAATGGATGGATGGATGGTTGGATGTATAAATGGATGATTGATGGATGGATGGATGGATGGATGGTTGGATGTATAAATGGATGATTGATGGATGGATGGATGGATGGATGGATGGATGGTTGGTTGATGATGGATGGATGGATGGATGAATCTATGGATGGATGAATGGATGATGATGGATGGATGGATGATTGATGCATGGTTGTTAAATGATGGATGGATATACAGACAATAAAGTCAGTTCCTCTCTAATGAAAACCAGTTGATCGCATCGACTCATTGACTCGAAGGCAATACCTCATACATGCTTGTAGCAACAGTAGAGAGGAAAAACTCCCTTTTAACAGGAAGAAACCTCCAGCAGAACCAGGCTCAGTGTGAGCGGCCATCTGCTGAGGCTGACTGGGTCCAAGGAGACAGAAGCAGACATAGAGGAGGATCGTAAAAGCACAATAACCATGGATGGCTCTGTTTAGAAAATAACAGTTCAGCAGACAAGCTCTGAGCTGGTTTTAGTGTCAAAGGGATGAAGAGTAAAACCAGTTAGACACAGTAAAAGCTGAGCACAAAGATATGCCTAGGACAGAAACGGGACCAAACACTGAATGTTGCTACGTAAGGTAAGGTGTTGATGACAGCAGCACAGCTGATATTTCTCTCCAGGATGGAGTCACAGGCAAGTAGGGAAAAGACCAGATGAGAAAAAACAGAGAAATTATCTCCTGGATGAAAGCCCCTCAAAAGACTGGATGTGTGTATTACAGAATATTTCACTAGCAGGCTAACAAAGAACCCAACCGACTCCCATTCCTACGGGGTGGACCCGTTCGTCCGTTTAAATTTGCATGTTTTCTAAGCCAAAAAGAGGCTTTGTTTTGCTCCATTCTATAAAGCCTTGAACTCAACTAATTCTGACATTTTGAATTGAAAAAAGCTTCCTGGATGGGAAGAGAAACATCTTCAAACCTTGAAACAAAGTCAAGTTGATTGTTTTTCAATTTTTTTTTTTTTTAAATAGAAATTTTCAAACTTTTGGGAGAATATGGTCTGATAAATAGTACATTTATATCCAAGTTTAGGCCAGAATGATTTGACATTTAAATATGAATTCCCTACGACTCTAAGTAGATTTATACAGTGGTGACTAAGGCAGAATGTGGGTTTGTTTTTTTTGCAGAATATTACATACTATGACTGTCATTTTCATGTACTTAACAGTTCTGCACCATCCCTTGTTGATCCTCATATAAAATCTCAATAAAACAGACAGAAAATAGAAAACTAGAAAACAGATGTATTAGAAATATACTATCTCAGTTATTACTGTTCAGCATTAGCAGGTATTAGCATGATCAACAATGCATGGTTAGATTATCTATGAGCTCTAAATGAATAACACCTGATTTCTTTTTTTTTTAGTTCCACTTTATCCTCTCACATTTTATTTATTTAGTTTACTTTCAGACTTTTTTGTGATAAGATGAGTTTTCCATTTATTATAACTAGTTCTGTGGGAAATAGGCCCTTTGCCAGATCCTGTGACTATTACTCTCCAACGTATCCACACATAAATATGCTCAGGCTCCTCTATCTGTGGCACTGCTTTAAAAATGTCTTCCTGTGGTTTGGGAGGAATGTAAACAGAAGGAGAGGAGAGGTGCAGCGACAGAGAGAGGCAGAGAGCAGAGCAACAAGGTGCTCAAAACGTCCTATTAGCTCACTTGCTTTAAAACCATGTTATTGTATTGCGGTTGTTTTACTAAATAGGCTAATTTTTTTTCATGAAGTGATTTATCAATTGGAATTTAAATTTAGTCAAATGACAAATAATAATAAACACTTTACACTCTAGTTGAGGCCTTTTTACACAGCCTTAATCTTGACCGATTTTTATAGATTTAGAGTCCATCCATCTTTTTCTGCTTGCATATATTTATCAGGGTGAGGATGTCTGTATCATCACCATCATATCTCAGAATACAGTGTAAGTGCTATCAATTTACATTATAGATGAATGTTTATCAAAAACCTCACAATGTCACAAAGTTATTGCTATCTTAGGGTGAGAACCTTAACCCTACTTTATTTCTTCTTGTTTTAATAAAAGGACTTGTGTTATGATAAAAGATCCTCTGAGAGGAGATACGGTCAGAATTTAGATTATATCAGCAGTTCTGCTCTAAAGTCAGATGTTTATGTTTCAATTTTGCTTCAGAGAAGAAACTTTTGACAAAGTCACTTTATGTACGTTTTAGTAAGTTACAATAATGATATTAAATGTTTGCATAAAAAGGTTTTAGTT
>NW_015150676.1:71043-75564 GCF_000732505.1 Cyprinodon variegatus | reverse complement strand
AAAGGTAGAACAAAAGGTAGAACAAATAATGTATGTTTATAGCATAATTCTATTAAAATGTCTGTATCTTTATATCGGTTTTATGGGTTGTCTTCTCAATTCAGAGGGTCTTTATGCCTTTCTTTGCCTAGGGCCCCAAATTTCCTAAATCCGCCCCTGTCTATGGCTGTAGATAATCTCAGGATTAACAGCCTATTATTACTGGTGGCAGTTTTCTCCTCAGACAATAATCTTGTTCTTGTCCAGTCATATGTATCACTAGCACTGGTGGAAGGACATTAATGTGGAAGACATGATCTTCTGTCTCTGATGTTTGATTGTTTTTAATTCAAGTGTCTAATGGTGATTGAAGAAAGGGGGCGGGGTTTCTATTCTAGAGTGAAGAAGCTTGAGATCGAGTTGCACCATCGTTCACTGATTTTACTTCACACCAGCTCCTTCTGTCACAGAGTTTATAGGTGTGGGCACAATATGGCCGTTCCCTCAGCCTTCTGACAGCCGTTTTCAGTGTCCTCTCTGGTGGAACCAGATCTCAGTTTGGTTAGAAGAGGGCCACTGTCTTCCTACTTTAAAACCACTCCTTACTTAGCTGCCATTGGTCCAGTCCTCTGAAGGCCCACCCAGGAGCCCCCAACTCTCTTACTTTCTCTCTGTTTCTGTTGCAGTCCTAACTCTTCATCTATGCTGAACATCATGTTACTTTTAAAGGAAAAACTACCAAACTGAGAATCCATGACCTGAAGTTAAGGCCATCTTGCAAAGAAGCCTGTTTCTTTAACTCTTCACATCAGATTTTGGATCCTAACAGAAACCATTCAATGCCGCCCCTATTAATGTCCCATAAGAGCCTCTATAGAGCATCCTCTGTGAAGTCTGGACTGGCTGTTGGCTGCTCTGTAAACTACCCAATGCTCCCATGCCACCTGTAGACATCCTGCTGGCTACTCAGGAATCATTCGTCCCTCATCACTACCACAGATCTACAGTTTAGTCCAAATTTGTTCATAACTGTGGCAGATTTAGGCTTGAATTATTCCTTTATTTTAACAACATGTACCTACTTGGTGAAAACTGATTCATATATTAGAGGAGCTCAGACAGTGTTAAGTATAAAAAAATAAAACATGCAGAAAACTTTGCGCAGCAATTATAAGATATATCTGATTGCTGTAAAACCAGTTAACAGTGTGCTATTATTGAGAAAGGTTAGAATCATTTTAATTAACCCATCAAAATGTGCATAAAGATTGTATTTTTAAGGAATTTCCTGTTTAAACTTTTTATTTTATTTATTTACTTTTTAAAAGTATTATGTCTGACAGATCCTGTTTCTAATTTCCTGGATGAAACTTGTTGAAGTATTACTTCCATATATTTTAAAATCTAACATTAGCAGATCTATGGGTTTTTACAGTGTGACAGAGGGGGCAAAAGGTCTTGGCAGGGCAGCAATGCTTGACCTCTTCAAAAATCTCATAAAAGTCAGCAAATCATCCAAAAAAACATTGAAAACCTTTTCTCTTCTACGAAGCAAAAACTTTTTTTTAAATATGGGTCAACTGGATAAAACAAATGCTCCACAAAATAGATAAATATATAAATAGAGAGGACAAACTGAGAAAGAACTTTAATCGCTATATAATACTAATTTCAATCTTTACTTTTAGGAGAACTTAAAGGTATAGAGGACGATCTTTGATTTCCGAGTGTATCATCTAAATCAGTGGTCCTCCTAACTGTCAATCATTCTGGTAATATGTTTACGTAAGGCCGTCCTACATCCTCATCCTGTTAGCTATCTTTTTCCGTGCACCTTCAGACGTATATCTGTGGTTAGCTGCGGTTTCAGACAGTCATTGGAGCTCACCTTTCTCACCCTGGTTCTTTGAAAATGGCCGAGGTTCGTAAGAGAAAAAGTGTCTACGAAGTGTATGAGAAGAAAACAAAGGCCTCAGAAGAGGCAGACATATCCCAGAATGCCTTGCACGGATAGCTTTCCTCACAAAGCATTATGGGATTTGCTGTCACAGCGGCCGGCTGTTGCCATAGGCTGTCGCTACCCGACAGCGGTGGAGGAGGAGTTACGTGACCAACGGGGAACAAAAAGTAGTGATCATCTTTTTGAACGGTCAGTTAACTGAGTTCACTATAAAGTTCACTACATAGTCCACCATATAGTCCTGGCAGTAGTGATGGAGGGATTTAGGGGTTAGGGCGGACGTTCGGACACAGTAAGCTTGCATGAGCTGTGAGAACAGCAACTTTTAAACAGAGTGTGCATGAGGAGAAATTGACTCGTGCATGCTCTCGCACACGTTTAAAAGGCGTTCCCTTTCGGGAGTGTGGACAGGGTTGTCCATGTGCTTTTTATTTAAAGTGGAGAGGGCAGGTCTTTTAAGAAATTTACGAAAATCCTCCACAATACCTTTAAGCCAAAGTTATTGCATTGAGAAGCAAAATCTCTCACCCAGAGATCCACGTCTATTACTTCTAACTCCATCTGTCACGGATGAGTACACGTCTTTTACTGGCTTTCTATCTACATTTACATATCGATTGCAAATAATGTTTCATTTGAATCTGTCTGTCTGTCCATCTTTACCTTTTTCCTCTGCTATTCTGTGAAGTTCGTAGCTGAGATCAGAGCAAAGGGCACCGCGGGGGAAAGGTTTCAGTGTGTTTGTTTCAGACAGAGAGAGAGAGAGAGAGAGAGAGATGGGGAGTCTGACCGACTGACCTACAGTCTAATTATGTATCATTATCAGGAGACACAAACTGATCTAAATTACTGCAACAGCTCCCATTCACATAGATGGATTACAAAAAGCAGGCCAACACACACACCCACACAGAACGCGGCCCCCATTCAACACTTAAACAAATATAAATCATATGCCTTCTTCGCAGAGAATTCCTGCGACCCCCAGTCTTTCCTCCCGCCGTGCTCCCACACAAATCAGGAGGAATGGATCCAGGTCCACAAACCTTTTATAATCTTGATGAATCATGCAAACATGAGGTTCAGCCATGTTTGGGTCACAGTACATCCGCTATGGTGCATACCTTTGAACTGTTTTTAAAGTGCACCCTTCCTTATCATAAATATACTAATTAAATGTTCCCATAATAATCATTGCTTATGATAAAATGCTTTCCCTTTTATCTAAACTGTATTATGATGGAACACCTTATGCAAAGATTCAGTCAGACTAAAGATATTTTCACAACACTCAGGCTGCTATTAAAGGCATTCGAATCCTAATAGCAGAGGAACACAGACATAATTTTACACACTTTAAAAACGGTATTAAAATTTCTTCAAAATGTTTGTTAGATACATATTTACCTTCATATAAATATGGACCAAATAAATATTTTCTCTGTTAAGTAAGGAATTTCTGAAAGGATCTAAAAGTTCATGTTGCTAATTTTTATTTTTATTCATGTTGAAAGCAAAGCTAATAAATCCCATTATACCCGATTAATAAACATTAGTAAGATTTAGTTTCTTCTTGTTGTATTAATCTAGTTTCATTTTGATCCGTCTCTGCACTGTGATGGCCTTGATGTAACTCACCGACCTTAGAATGAATATTTCTCCCATTCAGCCGTTCAGTTTACTTTGTTTCAGTGGTTTCACTTTTAGCACCAGTTTCCTGCACATTTAATCTCTACTGGTTCCATTTTATCGTGACAATAATGCACTGCAGTCCACAGTCATTCACTGAGAACCCAACCCTTCAGATTCAGTGCTTCCAAAGATGGATCCAACTTTAGGTACATATACCGTGTGAAAAATTTGCAGCAGCCTGGCTGAGTAACCTGAACTGAGCCTGGAGAAAAAGCTGCCTTTCTAACTCCAGCTGTTTAAATGTCAACTTTAGGAACGGTTGGCATTTACCAGGACTTTTTGTTTCTGAGGGAAACATGTGGCTCTGGAACTCTGAGGTGAAGGTGGATCCCCTTCTCCATATAGATGGAACATGGGGGAGAAAATGTAGATCAAACATTCCTCTGACCTATGAAAGCCTGCAATTAAACATTTCTACTGTTCACCTAGCTACGCTTTCATAGAGCAGGAAGTCCCCCTCAACACTTTGAAAGATTGTGCACTGTGCTTTTTCTCAGCCTTGTGTTACAACCACGGAGGTTCTGCACCCATGACGCGTTCTCCACAGCCATCATGAAAGCATGCATTGAAGAGGATATTTATGGAATTAATAAACTGGCGTCCATTCAGAGCTGCAGAGATGATTCAACTGTAGTCCTGAGGTACATGCATCCTCTGTTCTGAAAGAGCATTTACACTATAATTACATTTTTTCTTTTTTTCTACAACTAAACCATGTCTATAATTTGCAATGAGGTTTTCTTCTTTGCTACATTAAAATGACTGAACCAACTACTGCTGATGAGGTGAATTTATTTAGTAATTTATCTTTTTTTTTAATAAAAGGCAATCTCTCTCTCTCTCTACATATATATATATATATATATATATATATATATATAGAGTACATA
>NW_015150676.1:66652-70872 GCF_000732505.1 Cyprinodon variegatus | reverse complement strand
TATATATATATATATATAAACTGAAATGTACAGTATATAAACTATATGAACCCTAAAGTGCCTTGTGATGTGTTATAAATTGGCGCTATATAAATAAGCTGAATTAAATTAAATTATATACATACATATATATTTATGTATATAGAGTAATGTATATTTATTTGTATATATATATATATATGTATGTATATTTATTTGCCTTTACATGAAACTGTTTTGTGTGGCCTGTGTAAGGTGCTTTTATGAACTAGACCTGGTGTGCTTAGTAGGGAGTATGTTTTGAATGGGGCTGCTAATTTCTCTTTCTACTTTTTATTTATCATTTTATTTTTATTTTTGCTTGTCCAACCTTGTAATTGAAAAGCTTTGGTTGGTAGTCAAATGGAATGTTTTTTTTTTTTTTTTAAATCAAAATATTTTTATTAGTATTGGGTTTTAGTATTTTTGCTGCTTTAGTAAAAACTTTTCCAGAACGTTATTTCCAAACGTCATTATTCCTTTGATCTCCATTGACAAGTTTTTTAGAGTAACAGCATAAAAGAAAAAGCTGCTTTAGAGTCAGCTGGTCATATTATATGCAGGGCTGCTGAATGCTCTGCAGAAAAAGGAAAAAACATAAGTTAGCTTGAAACCCTCCAGGCCTCCATACCAACAGCACTACAGTGAACTGGTACTGATTCACCAGCCTGGTGAAAATATTTCATTATTTCTAACTCATCTCTACTGTCCTCTGGAAGAGCGTTTTCTTTGTTATGGTTTTCTGCACTTTTGTAAACTAATCTTGCTTTATAAATAGGCTTTAAAATGAGTGGAAAGGTTTAATTTATTTAGTTAATTTCAAGATCAACACTGGTGCGTTTATATAAGAAGGGAGTGGATCATCTTGGTTTATTTAATTGTTTAAAATTACGTAAAAGGGATATAAGCTGTGGTAATTATGAAAAAAGTCGGGAATAGTCTTTGATTTTTAGCACGTAGATCAAAATAAAGCGTAAAAAAAAAGCGCCAATAAGGAAAGAACTCTGATATCCATGCGCGCTGTGAGCCAAACAGAGACAGGGACAGCCTTAGGGCTGAGCGCGACGGACAAGACTACTAATTACTACAAAATAATGATAATTATAATAATACTAATACTACTAATAATAATACAAATAATGATAAAAAATAATAATAAAGTATGATCACTTATTATTATTGTTACTAGCATTACAACCAATGATATGCTATTTACTATTACATCAGCGTTTTGTAGCTTTTATTTAATCAGCACTTTAAATTATTTGATTAAATACGTAATGAGCGGGAGAATCTATTACATATAATATAAAGAATAAATTGGATTTTACTTTTTTGCTTTGAAGAAATAAAAAAAATCGTATATGATCATAATTTATAGGAACTATTTAAAAAAAAACTTTAAATGGACAAATATCACTTAGATGTAAACTTTGGACAGTTTTCCACAGCATCACTGAAAAAAATACAAAACAAATATAATCTCACATAATAATCTCAAATCCACGCCACCGATTGGAATTTCAGGTATAAATGTTATCGCAAAAATAAAAAAGAAAAAACAGTCTGCGCGCGCATTAAATATATTTAATTTCTAGAAAGACACTAAATAGATAAACAAAGCTTCTGCTGCATGAACCTCATGTCTCAATAAAGTCATTTTTACTGTCTTGCAGTTTATCAATCACTTCATCTCGCCTCATTGGTGATCTATCAGATTTTGCCGCGTGCGTAAAAAGGATGGCTGAGGGGCGCGCGGGTTTGCGCATGTGCCAGCGGGCCTCCTTAGCAGGCCTATCGACATTAAAGACAAGTGGGTTATACAGAGCCTGGAAATGCATGGGGCCCGATCAGGGGACAACCAACTTCATGGAGCCTCTGGAATCAGCCCCCCTCTGGCTCTCTCTCTTTCTCTGACCCTCCCTCCCTTTCTCTCCCTCTCTCCCTCCCTCTCTCTTGTAGCCAGGCGGACTCTTCATCAGTCAGTCTCAGAGGGGTGACCCAGGATCGGCTCAGGCTGCTCCCTCTTAGCGCACAGCTCTGCTGCTGACAGTTGACAGCTGACTGACGGAGATGAGCTGCAGGAGAGGGAAGAGGGAAGAGCCCAGGTCTGTTTTCCTGTGAGAGAGTCTCTGCAGTCTTACTTCACCACGACCAAAAGATGAAGAAGTGCGACGTTCAAAACAAGGAAGTTGTTCCAGCAGCAGAGAGCGGCCTGCAGGCCCGGTGAGTGTCCCGGGAATACTGAGCGGGGATTCCCTGATGGGAATATTATCCAAGATGCAAAAATCTGCACGGAAGGGATTTTAACCAAGGCGCCCCCCCACCACCCTGCAGCATCTGTTTGGCCCCTTTTAGGTCTGTCTGCTTGTGTGTGAGTGTGTGTGAGTGTGTGTTCTCGCGCCGGAGTGTGCCACAGTGAGCAGGACTATGAGTCTGGTCTCGGGCTACCCTCACCACCCGATCATGCACCACCACGACAGCCACCACTATTCGCTGCACGCGGCGGCCGGACGGTGCCACGAGGACAGCGGTGCCCCTCCGTACTTCACGAGCTGGCTGATCAGCCACGCGGACATGTCCCCCACAGACTACAGCCTCGCGCCGGGCTACAGCCCGGAGTATCACACCAACAGCGGGGGCGACTCCTCCGGCGGCCTGGACGCGCGCCATCACCACCACTACGGACCGGGAAACCACCTCCTCCCGGGTCCCGGGACCATCTCGGTGAACGGAGCCACGGTCGGCATGCATCACCACCATCACCACGCGCACCCCCGCACCATTAAGCGGAGACCCACCGCAAATCGCAAGGAGAGGCGGCGGACCCAAAGCATCAACTCGGCCTTCGCGGAGCTCAGGGAGTGCATCCCCAACGTACCGGCAGACACCAAGCTGTCCAAGATCAAGACTCTGCGGCTGGCCACCAGCTACATCTCCTACCTGATGGACATCCTGGACAAGGACGGCCAGCACGGAGACACGCAGGCGTTTAAAGCCGAACTGAAAAAAACGGAGGCCCGGGATGAACGCAGGAAAAGAGAGACGGTAAGGCAGCCAAAGGTCCCCGCTATTATTACACTAAAGAAAAACACAATCTAAGATTTAAAATCTCATGACGCACTGAAAACTGCCCCCTGACTTTTTCAAAATAAACAGCCCAGAATAACAAATGCGCTTTGGAAAGAAGAACAGTAAAATGGTGAAATGTTTAAAGCGCAGCTTTAGGGAGAAGCAGCTCCGCTCTGCGCGTCCTGCTGCACCGAGCTGTGATTTATTCCTCTGACACGAGCCGTGACCTGAATTCACAGCCAGCCACTGCGCCGAGAAGATGTTAGATAGTTGTTTTACACGCTTCCACGCTCATTTGGCCCGTTAGTCGTGTCCTGAATGGTTTATCTCAACAAGATTGATGACTTGAGCTTCGCAGTAGAAAATCCTTTAAAAGTTTTGTCCTCTGCAGGGCTGCTGCCTGAACACCAGAGAAACCTTACAGACATTTAAACCTCTAATTTACTAAATACTCACTTCAGGAAGATAAAGAGCGGCGCCATCCTACGCAACACAAAACAAACAAATTGGTTTGGGCTAAATATACAGACACCCTGGAAATAAACAAATATAGTGGTCTATAGACGGCATTTCTAGTTTTTATAAAATAGTTTTATCATTTAAGATAGTTGATTTATTTTTCTAACACCTTATTCAACCACAATCATCCATGAGATATAATTAACGCTTTAAAATATGGAAAATAACATTTAATAAAATGGTTCATAATTTTCTTTATAATCTCAGCTAATTAATTAAGTATTTAAAAAATATACAACTATTTTCATAAATAAAAAACTAGGTCATTTTTTTCCTTGTTTGCGTTTCACTGGAGGCGCGTTAATATGCGGTAAGAACTTAAACTCAACTGAGGACTGGGTAAACAGTGGAAGGACGGCTTCTGTTTGCATGGATCTACAACTGCCCAACATGGATTACTTCTAATTTAATGATAGGAATCAAGGGAAACGGCCTTTTACAGCTAAAATATCCGCCGTAATCATTGCCATGTAGTAAAAAAAAATAAATACAAACATTTCGACTTGGATCCATTATTTTGAGACGCAAATCGCAAATTATGTATATGTGACTTTATACCTTACAAAAGTAAAAAAAAAATTATGCACGCATAGTACACATATATATATATA
>NW_015150676.1:63726-66537 GCF_000732505.1 Cyprinodon variegatus | reverse complement strand
TGTACGCATTTTAATATTTTTAAGTACTTTCCAACAAAATATCAAATTAATAATTTATGAACTTCTAAAATTAGGGCATGTAGGCTATTTCCTTTTTCTGTGATTCTACGGGTTATTTCATATATTTATATATATATCTATATATATAGATCTATGTATATAATATATATAGATAGATAGATATATTTTCATATATCTATCTATCTATACATATATGAAAATACATTATATATATATATACGTTTATTTAGGATAAACTGTATTATATATAAATATATAGACAGATAGATAGATGAAAATCTATCTATATATACAGCATCGTGCAATAACTGCAAAAAAGTATTTTCCCCTATATTAAAAATTCATTCATTGCTTTTTTTATTTTTTGTTTGCAGTTCCTTGAAAATATAATTAAATTAGAAATTAGTGTATCGTCACATTCATAAATTGTTTTAACACAGGGAAAAAAATAGTGCAACAGATTAAAACTAAGGTTGCATAGAAAAAAACAAACACTACATCTTATGCCATGTAAATATCAGGAAGTGAAGAAAATCGCAAATAAAAAGAAATAGACCATATGAGAGAAATAAAATACAATAAAGCCCATGTCGTCCATGTTTTCTGTATCAGGACAAAATGTGGAAATGTGTGGTATGTATTAAGGCAGTGTGTGTGTGTTGGGGGGGTGAATCGGTGGCCTTTCTCAGACTTCATGGAGCCAATGGAGGCCAGGTTCAGCCATTATAACCTACTTTTATAAGAGCAGCATTTCTGATCCTCACAGTTTCATCGTGTTTGTCTCATTCAGCTCAGCTGATGTTGAACATTAGTTGGACACTTTAAGGAGCGCCATGCACCAAGTCCATCTGCGCGTCCACGCTCAGCTAAACCTACGGCTAAAGTAGCTGAGCGTGGACGCGCAGGTGGACTTGGTGCGTGGCGCCCCTTAAAGTGTCCAAGTAATGTTCAACATCAGCTGAGCTGAATGAGACAAACACAATACAATAGATTACAGAACAAAGGAAGCCTGTTCCTTTTTTCTGTAAAGTGTGTGACAGAGCGAAGCGGCCGGTCTGCGGGCTTCATCAGAGCAACACTCATCTCCAGCTCATCTTCCTGCAGCCCAGCCTGCTGCATCAGACCACTGCTGCACAGACAGTATGCGTCCAAACAAACAATGCTGCACGGAGCAGACCAGAGCAGCATAATTATTTCCTGTTGGGTGTCCGTGTGGAGCGTAATGGAAGCCAGGGCGCGTTTCTCCCTCCCAGAGGCTGCAGGAATAAGCAGGAGGCTGGAGTTTGGTTAGAACGATGCCACGTCCTCCTCACGTCTCACTGTAAAACACAAACTATCATCAAACATGTTGGTTATCAGCTGTCCTGCTGTTTATTTACAATTATGGGACCGATTATTATTATTATCTACCTTGATATGTTAATAGTTGGATAAATAAGGCAGTTGGTTGGGCTTAAGGGGGAGTTCATATAAGGACGCACAGTTTGAATTAATGGATGTTTTTTTTATCTTTCCATTATGTTGTTTTTATCAGTCCCTAGACTTATAGGCTAGAAAAAAAGGAAAACGATTAAGAGGCTTTCAATCTCTACGTTTATGGAAGTTAAATTCTTTTAATTTTTCTTCCCTTATGAAATACATTGCGGTTATTGACCCTGTTACAAAAACAACAGGCTTATTTTTTGACACGATGGAATAATAGTCCTGGGCAGATAGCCTTTAGGTGTGGGTTTAATCTGGTTCCAGGGTTAGAGATGTAAACACATCCTGGACTGGACCCATCCCTCCCTCCCTCCCTCCCTGTCTCTCTGAGGAATACCGCGCTTTTATGAACAAAGGACTAAAATAATAGAGGGTGACTGAAAAGTGATTTATTTCTGTATTACATTAAGATATGATTCAAAGTCTTTTCCATGTCTTTGGCTTTCTGATTATTTCTGAAATAATCATAATAAAAACTTAGGGGAGGTAAAATGGAAAAGAAAAAATCTGATGTTGGTTAAACGTTTGATTTCAAAGCAGAAAGAATAATTGTTCTTCTTCAGAGAAACAGATAATAGGCTACGAAATAATAAATAAAGCAATAGGCCTAATAAATAAAGCAATAATAAATAAAGCATTCTCCTGCACAGAGAATCAGCCTAAAGCCTGAGGCCGCAGATGGACGTTCCTTCACATTCACCGAGCTTCCCTCATTTATTGAAAAAAATAAAAAATAAATAATAATAATAAATAAATAAATAACATTTGATAAATTTTATTATAAAATAAGCTGCTTTATTCTATTTGAAATTAGGCAAATATTCACAGCGGAGTCTGGTGTTCAAAACGGTCGCTTTATTTTAAACAAAAGTTAAATAGATTTTAACTCCATTTTAACTCCATTTTACGATATTTAATAGTATTTGATGCGGTGTAGTGATTTACATTTTTCTTTCTTAAAATAAATAACAGACACGATCAGAGATAGAGAAGAGAAAATAATTAAAATGCACAGAATTGCCAAATGTAACATAATCCTATCTCAAATGAAAAATCCTGTCTGTATTATTATTATTATTATTATTATTATTATTATTATTATTATTATTATTATTATTAATAAATATTATTATTATTATTATTATTATTATTATTATTATTATTATTATTATATCTTTTAATAGATTTACATCAGTATAAATTGTTAATTTACATGCTATTATTGTTACTATTATTATTATTACTACTACTGCTATTATTGTTATTATCATTGTTATTATTATGATTACTACTGTTATTATTATTATT